>NC_052330.1:26560057-26582557 GCF_016432855.1 Salvelinus namaycush
AGGTTAGAGCTGTCGTTGCACCACAGGGGCACTCTGCCCTAGTGTTAGAGCTGTCGTTGCACCACAGGGCCACTCTGTCTGAGTGTTAGAGCTGTCGTTGTACCACAGGGCCACTCTGCCTGAGTGTTAGAGCTGTCGTTGCACCACAGGGCCACTCTGTCGTTGCACCACAGGGGCACTCTGCCTGAGTGTTAGAACTGTCGTTGCACCACAGGGCCACTCTGCCCAACTGTTAGAGCTGTCGTTGCACCACAGGGCCACTCTGCCTGAGTGTTAGAGCTGTCGTTGCACCACAGGGCCACTCTGCCTGAGTGTTAGAACTGTTGTTGCACCACAGGGGAACTCTGCCTGAGTGTTAGAGCTGTCGTTGCACCACAGGGGCACTCTGCCTGAGTGGTAGAACTGTTGTTGCACCACAGGGGCACTCTGCCTGAGAGTTAGAACTGTCGTTGCACCACAGGGGCACTCTGCCTGAGAGTTAGAACTGTCGTTGCACCACAGGGCCACTCTGCCTGAGTGTTAGAGCTGTTGTTACACCACAGGGCCACTCTGCCTGAGTGTTAGAGCTGTCGTTGCACCACAGGGGCACTCTGTCCTAGTGTTAGAGCTGTCGTTGCACCACAGGGGCACTCTGCCTGAGTGTTAGAGCTGTCGTTGCACCCCACGCACTTGCCTACTGTTAGAACTGTCGTTGCACCACAGGGGCACTCTGTCCTAGTGTTAGAACTGTCGTTGCACCACAGGGGCACTCTGCCCAGTTTAGAGCTGTCGTTGCACCCCAGGGGCACCTGCCCTAGTGTTAGACTGTCGTTGCACCACAGGGGCACTCGCCTGAGTGTTAGAGCTGTCGTTGACCACAGGGGCACTCTGCCCTAGTGTTAGAGCTGTCGTTGTACCACAGGGGCACTCTGCCCTAGTGTTAGAGCTGTCGTTGCACCACAGGGGCACTCTGCCCGAGTGTTAGAGCTGTCGTTACACCACAGGGCCACTCTGCCTGAGTGTTAGAGCTGTCGTTGCACCACAGGGGCACTCTGCCCTAGTGTTAGAGCTGTCGTTGTACACAGGGGCACTCTGCCTAGTGTTAGAGCTGTCGTTGCACCACAGGGCACTCTGCCTGAGTGTTAGAGCTGTCGTTACACCACAGGGCACTCTGCCTGAGTGTTAGAGCTGTCGTTGACCACAGGGGCACTCTGCCCTAGTGTTAGAGCTGTCGTTGCCCCACAGGGCACTCCTCTGCCTGAGTGTTGAAACTGTCGTTGCACCACAGGGGCACTCTGCCTGAGTGTTAGAGCTGTCGTTGCACACAGGGGCACTCTGCCTGTGTTTAGAACTGTCGTTGCACCACAGGGCCACTCTGCCTGAGTGTAGAACTGTGTTGCACCACAGGGGCACTCTGCCTGAGGTTAGAGCTGTCGTTGCACCACAGGGGCACTCTGCCTAGTGTAGAGCTGCCGTTGCCCAACAGGCACTCGTCTGAGTGTTAGAGCTGTCGTTGCACCACAGGGCACTCTGCCTGAGTGTTAGAACTGTCGTTGCACCACAGGGGCACTCTGCCCTAGTGTTGAACTGTCGTTGCACCACAGGGCCACTCTGCCTGAGTGTTAGAGCTGTCGTTGCACCACAGGGCCACTCTCCTAGTGTTAGAGCTGTCGTTGCACCACAGGGCCACTCTGCTGAGTGTTAGAACTGTCGTTGCACCACAGGGGCACTCTGCCTGAGTGTTAGAGCTGTCGTTGCACCACAGGGGCACTCTGCCTGAGTGTTAGAGCTGTCGTTGCACCACAGGGGCACTCTGCCTGAGTGTTAGAGCTGTCGTTGCACCACAGGGGCACTCTGCCTGAGGTGTTAGAGCTGTCGTTGCACCACAGGGCCACTCTGCCCGAGTGTTAGAACTGTCGTTGCACCACAGGGCCACTCTGCCTGAGTGTTAGAGCTGTCGTTGTACCACAGGCCACTCTGCTGAGTGTTAGAACTGTTGTCTTGCAACACAGGGGAACTCTGCCTGAGTGTTAGAGCTGTCGTTGCACCACAGGGGCCACTCTGCCTAGTGTTAGAACTGTCGTTGCACCACAGGGCCACTCTGCCTGAGTGTTAGAACTGTCGGTCACCACAGGGGACTCTGCCTGAGGTTAGACTGTCGTTGCACCACAGGGCACTCTGTCCTAGTGTTAGAACTTTCGTTGTACCACAGGGGCACTCTGCCCTAGTGTTAGAGCTGTCGTTCGCACCACAGGGGCACTCTGTCCTGTGTTAGAGCTGTCGTTGCACCACAGGGCCATCGCCTGAGTGTTAGAGCTGTCGTTGCACCACAGGGCCACTCTGCCTGAGTGTTAGAACTGTCGTTGCACCACAGGGGCACTCTGCCTAGGGTTAGAACTGTCGTTGCACCACAGGGCCACTCTGCCTGAGTGTTAGAGTGTGTTGCACCACAGGGCCACTCTACCCTAGTGTTAGAGCTGTCGTTGCACCACAGGGCCACTCTGCCTGAGTGTTTGAACTGTCGTTGCACCACAGGGGCAATCTGCCTAGTGTTAGAGCTGTCGTTGCACCACAGGGGCACTCTGCCTGAGTGTTAGAGCTGTCGTTGCACCCACAGGGGCACTCTGCCCTGTGTTAGAGCTGTCGTTGCACCACAGGGCCATCTGCCTGAGTGTGAGCTGTTGTTGCACCACAGGGCCACTCTGCCTGAGTGTTAGAACTGTATTGCACCACAGGGCCACTCTGCCTGAGTGTTAGAGCTGTCGTTGTACCACAGGGCACTCTGCCCTGTGTTAGAGCTGTCGTTGCACCACAGGGCACTCTGCCTGAGTGTTAGAACTGTCGTTGCACCACAGGGGCACTCTCGCTGAGTGTTAGAGCTGTCGTTGTACCACAGGGCCACTCTGCTGAGTGTTAGAACTGTTGTTGCACCACAGGGGAACTCTGCCTGATGTGTTAGAGCTGTCGTTGCACACAGGGGCACTCTGCCTATGTTAAATGTCGTTGCACCACAGGGCACTCTGCCTGAGTGTTAGAACTGTCGTTTCACCACAGGGGCACTCTGCCTGAGATTAGAGAACTGTCGTTGCACCACAGGGGCACTCTGTCCGAGTGTTAGAACTTTCGTTGTACCACAGGGGCACTCTGCCCTAGTGTTAGAGCTGTCGTTCCACCACAGGGGCACTCTGCTCAGTGTTAGAGCTGTCGTTACACACAGGGCACTCTGCCTGAGTGTTAGGCTGTCGTTGCACCACAGGGCACTCTGTCCTAGTGTGTTAGAGCTGTCGTTGCACCACAGGGGCACTCTGCCTGAGTGTTAGAGCTGTCGTTGCACCCCAGGGGCACTCTTCCCTAGTGTTAGAACTGTCGTTGCACCACAGGGGCACTCTGTCCTAGTGTTTAGAACTGTCGTTGCACCACAGGGGCACTCTGCCCTAGTGTTAGAGCTGTGTTGCACCCCAGGGGCACACTGCCCTAGTGTTAGAACTGTCGGTTGCACCACAGGGGCACTCTGCCCTAGTGCTAGAGCTGTCGTTGAACCACAGGGCCATCTGCTGCTGAGTGTTAGAGCTGTCGTTGCACCACAGGGGCACTCTGCCTAGTGTTAGAGCTGTCGTGTACCACAGGGGCACTCTGCCTAGTGTTAGAGCTGTCGTTGCACACACAGGGGCACTCTGCCTGAGTGTAGAGGTGTGTTTGTATGTGAATCTATCCATGTGTGTGTTTGCATGTGAATCTATCCATGTGTATGTTTGCATGTGAATCTATCCATGTGTGTGTTTGTATGTGAATCTATCCATGTGTGTGTTTGCATGTGAATCTATCCATGTGTGTGTTTGTATGTGAATCTATCCATGTGTGTGTTTGCATGTGAATCTATCCATGTGTGTGTTTGTATGTGAATCTATCCATGTGTGTGTTTGTATGTGAATCTATCCATGTGTGTGTTTGCATGTGAATCTATCCATGTGTGTGTTTGTATGTGAATCTATCCATGTGTGTGTTTGTCATGTGAATCTATCCCATGTGTGTGTTTGTATGTGAATCTTATCCATGTGTGTGGTTTGTATGTGAATCGTATCCAGGTGTGTGTTTGTATGTGAATCTATCCATGTGTGTGTTTGTATGTGAATCTATCCATGTGTGTGTGTTTGCATGTGAATCTATCCATGTGTGTGTTTGCATGTGAATCTATCCATGTGTGTGTTTGCATGTGAATCTATCCATGTGTGTGTGTTTGCATGTGAATCTATCCATGTGTGTGTTTGCATTGTGAATCTATCCATGTGTGTGTTTGCATGTGAATCTATCCATGTGTGTGTTTGTATGTGAATCTATCCATGTGTGTGTTTGCATGTGAATCTATCCATGTGTGTGTTTGTATGTGAATCTATCCATGTGTGTGTTGCATGTGAATCTATCCATGTGTGTGTTTGTATGTGAATCTATCCATGTGTGTGTTTGTATGTGAATCTATCCATGTGTGTGTTTGTATGTGAATCTATCCATGTGTGTGTTTGTATGTGAATCTATCCATGTGTGTGTGTTTGCATGTGAATCTATCCATGTGTGTGTTTGCATGTGAATCTATCCATGTGTGTGTTTGCATGTGAATCTATCCATGTGTGTGTGTTTGCATGTGAATCTATCCATGTGTGTGTTTGCATGTGAATCTATCCATGTGTGTGTTTGCATGTGAATCTATCCATGTGTGTGTTTGTATGTGAATCTATCCATGTGTGTGTTTGCATGTGAATCTATCCATGTGTGTGTTTGTATGTGAATCTATCCATGTGTGTGTTTGCATGTGAATCTATCCATGTGTGTGTTTGTATGTGAATCTATCCATGTGTGTGTTTGTATGTGAATCTATCCATGTGTGTGTTTGTATGTGAATCTATCCATGTGTGTGTTTGTATGTGAATCTATCCATGTGTGTGTTTGCATGTGAATCTATCCATGTGTGTGTTTGCATGTGAATCTATCCATGTGTGTGTTTGTATGTGAATCTATCCATGTGTGTGTTTGTATGTGAATCTATCCATGTGTGTGTTTGCATGTGAATCTATCCATGTGTGTGTCGCATGTGAATCTATCATTGCACGTGTGTGTGTGTGTTCAATCTCTCAACCCTCAGATGGGAGAGTTACAGAGAAACAGTGGTATAGGGTTATGTGAGGTGTGTGTGTCATGTGAATCTATGTATGAGTCTGTATGTGCAGTTTGATTAACATGCTCCAGTACCTGGGGTCTGGTAGTTAAGGGAGACCATCTGGCAGCCTGCGTTCCAGAAGATCTGAGGCATGTAATTACTGGAGTCCACCCTGCCTCCTTTAGGGTAGATCCGACTCATCTGACGCTTGTTGTAGCTGGACGCAAACATTCAGGACTTAACACAGGGACAGAGGGAGGGAAAGAGTGTGTGTGCGCTTGTTCGTGTGTACATACATGTGGAAGTTGTGTGTGTCTATGCTTGCATGTGTGTGGTGTATGTAGGTATGATGTTTGATCAGTAGGATTACATGGTACAGCACCTGAGGTCTGGAAGTTGAAACAGTGGTGTGTTTGTCTTAGTTTGTGTAGCGAGTCGAACGTGCCGCAGACCTATTTTTAGAAGGGAACAGTTTGTGTCCTGCATTCCCACTGGAATGTGTGTGTTCCCCATTCCCAAGGCACTTGGGTCTCTCCCAGAGGAACTAGGGCAGTTTTCCACAGATGGATACTGTAAACAAACAACATCTAGTATCCAACAGAGTCTAGCCCTATCATGGGCTCATATCTGGGTGACCTAAAACTGCTAAGTTACAACTGTTGCAACTTGGTAAGTTCTGGTCCAGGGGGCGTCCTTTTTATCCACGCCAAACTTGGTGCAAAACCGCGCCTACTAGAAACCTAGCAACATTCAGAGTTCAACTGAGTTCAATTGTTCCTTTGTGAGAAGTAGAGGCGTGCGAGAGAAGGAAGAACGCAAGAGACAGAATCACCACCAAAACAAAACATTGCCACCAAAACCTTTTTGGTATTTTCCCAAATCTGGATATAAAGTTGCATTAAACTATGTAGCTTTTTAGTGAGTGATTGCAGTCAGCCTGACTGACCAGATGAATAGCATCGAATTCATGGACAGTTGCATTGTTTTTGGAGGTAAGTCATCTGTGAATTACAGTACCAGTTGAGATAGTTTGGGATGAGTTGGACCGCAGAGTGAAGCAAAAGCAGCCAACAAGTGCTCAGCATATGTGGGAACTCCTTCAAGACTGTTGAAAAAGCATTCCAGGTGAAGCTGGTTGAGAGAATGCCAAGTGTGCAAATCTTTGAAGAATCTCAAATATAAATATATTTTGAATTGTTTAACACTTTTTTGGTTACAACATGATTCCATGTGTTATTTCATAGTTTTGATGTCTTCACTATTATTCTACAATGTAAAAAATAGTAAATAATAAAGAAAAACCCTTGAATGAGTAGGTGTGTCCAAACTTTTGACTGGTAGTGTATATCAAGTGTATTGCTACAGTTGAAGTTCGGAAGTTTACATACACCTTAGCCAAATACATTTAAAATCAGTTTTTCACAATTCCTGACATTTAATCCAAGTAAAAAATCCCTGTTTTAGGTCAGTTAGGATCACCACTTTATTTTAAGAATGTGAAATGTCAGAATAATAGTAGAGAGAATGATATATTTCCGTCTTTATTTATTTCATCACATTCCTAGTGGGTCAGAAGTTAACATACACTCAATTAGTATTTGGTAGCATTGCCTTTAAATTGTTTAAATTGGTTCAAACGTTTCGGGTAGCCTTCCACAAGCTTCCCACAATAAGTTGGGTGAATTTTGGCCCATTCCTCCTGACAGAGCTAGTGTAACTGAGTCAGGTTTGTAGGCCTCCTTGCTCCCACACGCTTTTTCAGTTCTGCCCACAAATGTTCTATAGGATTGAGGTCGGTGCTTTGTGATGGCCACTCCAATACCTTGACTTTGTTGTCCTTAAGCCATTTTGCCACAAATTTGGAAGTATGCTTGGGGTCATTGTCCATTTGGAAGACCCATTGCGACCAAGCTTTAACTTCCTGACTGATGTCTTGAGATGTTGCTTCAATATATCCACATAATTTTCCTACCTCATGATGCCATCTATTTTGTGAAGTGCACCAGTCCCTCCTGCAGCAAAGCACCCCCACAATATGATGCTGCCACCCCGTGCTTCACGGTTGGGATGGTGTTCTTTGGCTTGCAAGCCTACCCCTTTTTCCTCCTAACATAACGATGGTCATTATGGCCAAACAGTTCTATTTTTGTTTCATCAGACCAGAGGACATTTCTCCAAAAAGTACAATCTTTGTCCCCATGTGCAGTTGCAAACTGTAGTCTGGCTTTTTTATGGCGGTTTTGGAGCAGTGGCGTCTTCCTTGCTGAGCAGCCTTTCAGGTGATGTTGATATAGGACTCGTTTTACTGTGGATATAGATACTTTTGTACCCGTTTCCTCCAGCATCTTCACCTGGTCCTTTGCTGTTGTTCTGGGATTGATTTGCACTTTTCGCACCAAAGTACGTTCATCTCTAGGAGACAGAACGCATCTCCTTCGTGAGCGGTATGACGGCTGCGTGGTCCCATGGTGTTTATACTTGCGTACTATTGTTTGTACAGATGAAAGTGGTACCTTCAGGCGTTTGGAAATTGCTCCCAAGGATGAACCAGACTTGTGGAGGTTTACAATTTTTTGATTTTCCCATGATGTCAAGCAAAGAGGCACTGAGTTTGAAGGTAGGCCTTGAAATACATCCACAGGTACACCTCCAAATGACTCAAATGATGCCAATTAGCCTATCAGAAGCTTCTTAAGCCATGACATCATTTTCTGAAATTTTCCAAGCTGTTTAAAGGCACAGTCAACTTAGTGTATGTAAACAAAGTAGATGTCCTAAGCGACTTGCCAAAACTATAGTTTGTTAACAAGAAATTTGTGGAGTGGTTGAAAAACGAGTTTTAATGATTCCAACCTGAGTGTATGTAAACTTCCGACTTCAACTCTATCTTACAACAGCGATTGGGCTGAAGCTGTCTAGTAGTGTGTGTTGTCTAGTGTTAGCTCAGTGTGGTTATCTACGTGTTTACAAAAGGACTATTGAGATACTTAGCGACATGATATTTGTGCTAGTTGGCAACTAAAAGAGATGCTGCATAGCTACAGTAGCTCTAGCTGAATGGGCAAAGCTAGCTCCATTGATTCACTATTAATGACAATCATGTAATGTTAGCTATCTACAGAGTCACTTTTTGCTTGCCTTTCTAATTTCAAATGAGGCCGTGCAACTGCGCATCTCCCGCGGTTTGTGGCATAGCAGGCACGAGCAAACTCTGAGGAGATTCCCTCTCTAGCATTCTTCCTCTCTCACACACATTTACTTTGTCACAGGGAACGTCCGAATTCTGACCAATCAGCTCGGCTTTGAATGTTGCTAGGTTACCCGTGGGCGTGGTTTTGCACTAAGTTTGGCATGGATAAAAAGGTCCAAGGAACCCACTATGGATATTGGTTTTATTGCCGTCTAGAAAATCTAGGGAGTCAGTCACTTTTGATGCCGTAATTCATTAAGAAGAATAGTAGCATAAAGGACTATGGACTCATCTTGACTACTTCACAGGTCAGGAATTATTGTGTTTATTGTGTCTATGTAGTCTGTGTACATTTACATGCTGTGTGAGTGTTGACACTCGAACCAAAGGATACTTGACAAACTCGATGGCGTTGGTCTTTAGATAACCCAAACCCACTGACTCATTAAATGACGACATGTTGTGGTGGATGTTCCTCTCTGGAGAGAGAAGAGACAGTAGAGTTAAAATGAGAGAGAGAGAGAGAATAAGAAAGAGAGGAAGAGAGAGAGAGAATAAGAAAGAGAGAAGAAAGAGCACATCTGACTAATGTAACTGACACATCTAGAAGTATACCACACAACCCACAACTTTGATGTTGCACCATGACAGCTCAAGTACCTAAACCATTTGAACCAGCTTCATTTTACAGTACAAGTTCTAGAAGTTTAACAATCACCGTAACTAAACACTCACTAAACCAGTTCATTTAGCATTACTGTTGAAGGTTACCTTCTGCGACGTCGAAGCTTTGGAACTTGACTGGCTGTGCGTAGTTGACCATGGCAGAGAGGTAGGGGTGGATGTTGGTGGTGGCTCCTACGTACGTGTACGAGGCTATCAGAGCCTCCTCGTCATCCGTCGTCTCTCCAGTCTACACAGGAGCAGAAAACACACTGTCGTTTTACACTCACACATCGCTGTTGTCTTCCAGTCTCCACACTGTACACAGAGCCCTTCAGTCTGAGAACACATACAGTAGTTATAAAGCACATCCAAGTCAGTTAGGAACACTCTCATTATCAATATACACTGCTCAAAAAAATAAAGGGAACACTTAAACAACACAATGTAACTCCAAGTCAATCACACTTCTGTGAAATCAAACTGTCCACTTAGGAAGCAACACTGATTGACAATAAATTTCACATGCTGTTGTGCAAATGGAATAGACAAAAGGTGGAAATTATAGGCAATTAGCAAGACACCCCCAAAAAAGGAGTGATTCTGCAGGTGGTGACCACAGACCACTTCTCAGTTCCTATGCTTCCTGGCTGATGTTTTGGTCACTTTTGAATGCTGGTGGTGCTCTCACTCTAGTGGTAGCATGAGACGGAGTCTACAACCCACACAAGTGGCTCAGGTAGTGCAGTTCATCCAGGATGGCACATCAATGCGAGCTGTGGCAAAAAGGTTTGCTGTGTCTGTCAGCGTAGTGTCCAGAGCATGGAGGCGCTACCAGGAGACAGGCCAGTACATCAGGAGACGTGGAGGAGGCCGTAGGAGGGCAACAACCCAGCAGCAGGACCGCTACCTCCGCCTTTGTGCAAGGAGGTGCACTGCCAGAGCCCTGCAAAATGACCTCCAGCAGGCCACAAATGTGCATGTGTCAGCATATGGTCTCACAAGGGGTCTGAGGATCTCATCTCGGTACCTAATGGCAGTCAGGCTACCTCTGGCGAGCACATGGAGGGCTGTGCGGCCCCACAAAGAAATGCCACCCCACACCATGACTGACCCATCCCCAAACCGGTCATGCTGGAGGATGTTGCAGGCAGCAGAACGTTCTCCACGGCGTCTCCAGACTCTGTCACGTCTGTCACATGTGCTCATGTGCTCAGTGTGAACCTGCTTTCATCTGTGAAGAGCACAGGGCGCCAGTGGCGAATTTGCCAATCTTGGTGTTCTCTGGCAAATGCCAAACGTCCTGCACGGTGTTGGGCTGTAAGCACAACCCCCACCTGTGGACGTCGGGCCCTCATACCACCCTCATGGAGTCTGTTTCTGACCGTTTGAGCAGACACATGCACATTTGTGGCCTGCTGGAGGTCATTTTGCAGGGCGCTGGCAGTGCACCTCCTTGCACAAAGGCGGAGGTAGCGGTCCTGCTGCTGGGTTGTTGCCCTCCTACGGCCTCCTCCACGTCTCCTGATGTACTGGCCTGTCTCCTGGTAGCGCCTCCATGCTCTGGACACTACGCTGACAGACACAGCAAACCTTTTTGCCACAGCTCGCATTGATGTGCCATCCTGGATGAACTGCACTACCTGAGCCACTTGTGTGGGTTGTAGACTCCGTCTCATGCTACCACTAGAGTGAGAGCACCACCAGCATTCAAAAGTGACCAAAACATCAGCCAGGAAGCATAGGAACTGAGAAGTGGTCTGTGGTCACCACCTGCAGAATCACTCCTTTTTTGGGGGTGTCTTGCTAATTGCCTATAATTTCCACCTTTTGTCTATTCCATTTGCACAACAGCATGTGAAATTTATTGTCAATCAGTGTTGCTTCCTAAGTGGACAGTTTGATTTCACAGAAGTGTGATTGACTTGGAGTTACATTGTGATGTTTAAGTGTTCCCTTTATTTTTTTGAGCAGTGTATAAATGACCAGAGAAAGAGCTTTACACTGGCTAGAGCTTAGAGAAAAGGCTACACACTCAACAGTAGGGAGAGACAAGGCTAGTTTGTGACCAGTAAAGAGAGAAAGAGCAGCTGAACCAACTCCCATACCTTCTTGATGTTGTTATCCTCAGAAGCCTCTGAGATGTCTGTGGTGTCTGTAGCTTCTGTGGCCTCAGACATCTCTGTTGGATCCTCCTCCACAACCTGAACACACAACAATAGTTCATTATAAACTGGGTAGTTTGGGTCCTGGATGCTGATCGGATGAAACAGCATTTCACCCGTTTACAGTGCATTCGGAAAGTATTCAGACTCCTTGACTTTTTCCACATTGTTATGTTACAGACTTATTCTAAAATGGATTAAATTGTTGACTTGTCCCAAAGCCAGTCCTGCGTTGTCTTGGCTGTGTGCTTAGGGTCGTTGTCCTGTTGGAAGGTGAACCTTTGCCCCAGTCTGAGGTCCTGAGCAGGTTTCATTCAAGGATCTCTCTGTACTTTGCTCCGTTCATCTTTCCATCGATCCGAACGAGTCTCCCAGTCCCTCCCACAGCATGATGCTGCCACCATGTTGGGATGGTGCCATGTTTCCTCCAGACGTGACACTTGGTATTCAGGCCAGAGTTCAATCTTGGTTTCATCAGACCAGATAATCTTGTTTCTCACGGTCCGAGGCCTTTAGGTGCCTTTTGGCAAACTCCAAGCGGGCTGTCATGTGCCTTTTACTGAGAAGTGGCTGCTGTCTGGGCACTCTACCATAAAGGCCTGATTGGTGGAATGCTGCAGTGGTGGTTGTCCTTCTGGAAGGTTCTCCCATCGGGTTCTTGGTCACCTCCCTGAACAAGGCCCTTCTCCCCCAATTGCTCAGTTTGGCCGGGTGGCCAGCTTTAGGAAGAGTCTTGATGGTTCCAAACATCTTCCATTTAAGAATGATGGAGGCCACTGTGTTCTTGGTGACCTTCAATGCTGCAGCCATTTTTTGGTACCCTTCCCCAGATCTTGTGCCTTGACACAATCCTGTCTCAGAGTTCTAGTGACAATTCCTTCGACTTCATGGCTTGGTTTTCACTCTGACATGCACTGTCAACTGTGGGACCTTATATAGACATGTGTGGGCCTTTCCAAATCATGTCCAACTTAGGTTTGTTAAAATAAAGCCCTAAGTCTTACCTCAAAACACAAATTCCATTTAGAAAATGTATACCTTTTTGATGCTGTTGTCCCTCTCCTCTCCTTCTTTCTTCACACTGACACTGGTGCTGAGGCTGTTGTCTTCACTAGGCTCCTCTGATGTACTGATCTTCAAGTCAGGGTTCACCTCCTTCACATCGACTAGAGCTACAGACACAGTTACCATCCAGCACACACAGTTACCCTCCAACACACACGGTTACCCTTCCAACACACACACACACACACACACACACACACACACACACACACACACACACACACACACGCTCACAAAGACACACACATCTTCTAGTGAACCGATACAAAGTGCCTGCATATCTCGGTCTCCAAAGTGACTACACACCAAAACAAGAAGGAGAAGAAGAACCCTTGTGTACACACACACACACACACACACACACACACACACACACACACACACACACACACACACACACACACACACACACACACACACACACACACACACACACACACACACACACACACACACACACACACACACACGCTCACCATTCTCCACATCTTCCTCTGTCTCTGCTCCCAGTAAGATAGCTGGTGTGTTGGTCTCTCCAGCCTCCATGTGCTTCTTAAAGGACTCTAACTGCTCTGTAGAACAACAACAACACAAGTCAACATAGTGTAGTCAACAAAACCATCACACAGAGTGAGAGAACAGTCCAGCAGTAGCAACATCTGTAACTGCAGATATAAAACTATTCTTGCATAAAGTTGACTGTCACTGTATACGTACTCTGTTCCACCTCGGGTTTCAAGCGTTTGTTTTTGATGAGGATTTTGCGTTTGAGGTCGATGGGAGAAGGCAAGGGACGACCCGCTTCAACCTGGCAAAAACAACAAACGTTCCTTTTTTACAAAATGGAAGGAGACATTTACAGTAAATGGTAAATTTTTTTGTAGCATGAAAACATCACATCCATATTGTTTATTATGTTCAACCATGATGAACTATCAGACACGGTACAGATAGACACCGTAGAAAGGAGAAAGACAGGTATAGTGTGGTAGCAGGTAGATGGCTCACAGTGTATCCCTCAAGAGGATGCCTCAGTAGGTAGTCTCCAAAGATCTCCTCACAGTACCGAGCCATCTTGTACTGCTGGGGTTTACTAAAACACACAGGATCAAACCAGTCAAAAGTTTGGACACACCTACTCATTCAAGAGTTTTTCTTTATTTTTACTATTTTCTACATTGTAGAATAATAGTGAAGACATCAAAACTACGAAATAACAGATATGGAATCATGTAGTGACCAAAAAGTGTTAAACAAATCAAAATATATTGCCTTGATGACAGCTTTCCACACTTTTGGCATTCTCTCAACCAGCTTCACCTGGAATGCTTTTCCAACAGTCTTGAAGGAATTCCCAAATATGCTGAGCACTTGTTGGCTGCTTTTCCTTCACTCTGCGGTCCGACTCATCCCAAACCATCTCAATTTGTCAAATAGCCCTTACACAGCCTGGAGGTTTGTTTTGGGTCATTGTCCTGTTGAAAAACAAATGATAGTCCCACTAAGCGCAAACCAGATGGGATGGTGTATCACTGCAGAATGCTTTGGTAGACAAGCTGTTTAAGTGTGCCTTGAATTCTAAATAAATCACTGACAGTGTCACCAGCAAAGCACCCCCCCACCATAACACCTCCTCCTCCATGCTTTACGGTGGGAAATACACATGTGGAGATCATCCGTTCACCCACACCGCGTCTCACAAAGAAACGGCGGTTGGAACCAAACATCTCCAATATGGACTCCAGACCAAAGGACACATTTCCACTGGTCTCATGTCCATTGCTGGTGTTTCTTGGCCCAAGCAAGTCTTTTCTTCTTATTGGTGTCCTTTTGTAGTGGTTTCTTTGCAGCAATTTGACCATGAAGGCCTGATTCACACAGTCTCGTCTGAACAGTTGATGTTGAGATGTCTGTTACTTGAACTCTGTGGTGCAATCTGAGGTGCAGTTAATTGGCGATTTCTGAGGCTGATAACTCTAATGAACTTATCCTCTGCAGCAGAGGTAACTCTGGGTATTCTTTTCCTGTGGTGGTCCTCATGAGAGCCAGTTTCATCATAGCACTTGATGGTTTTTGCGACTGCACTTGAAGAAACGTTCAAAGTTCTTGTCATTTTCCAGATTGACTGACCTTCATGTCTTAAAGTAATGATTGATTGTTGTTTCTCTCTGCTTATTTGAGATGTTCTTGCCATAATATGGACTTGGTCTTTTACCAAATAGGGCTATCTTCTGTATACCACCCCTACCTTGTCACAACACAACTGATTGGCTAAAACGCATTAAGAAGGAAAGAAATTCCACATATTAACTTTTAACAAGGCACACCTGTTAATTGAAATGCATTCCAGGTGACTGCCTCATGAAGCTGGTTGAGAGAATGCCAAGAGTGTGCTAAGCAGTCATCAAGGCAAAGGGTGGCTACTTTGAAGAATCTCAAATATAAAATATATTTTGATTTGTTTAACACTTTTTGGTTACTACATGATTCCATATGTGTTATTTCATAGTTTTGATGGCTTCACTATTATTCTACAACGTAGAAAATAATACAAATAAAGAAAACCACTGGAATTAGTAGGCGTGTCCAAACATTTGACTGGTTCTGTAGTTATCAGCAAAGTCAGTGCTTGTAAGAAAAGTGTGAGTGTTAGTTCCATTTCCCCCCCCATTTTTTGGGACATTAAATTACAAATTCATAATACTTACACTGTTATATGTAATTCAATCGGACATAATGGAATAAATAATATTGTCATGTATAATATTTTTTTAAACATTCTGGATCATTGTGAAATCCTTAGTGCTGTGATTAACTGACATTTCAGTTAATCATTTTTAAACAACTAATTGGCTGATGTTGGTTCAATTATTTGAATCCCATTTCATTCTGTTTTTTTTCTGTGAAGTCAATGGGCAATGTTTATCTAGAAGAGACTGAAGAACACACGATGGTCAGGGGATATGCAGAGCAGCTGTTGCTTCATGTATCTCTACCCGAAAATACAGTCATGGAAGTATGCCTTATTTACTTTGAACTACAAAATAGTGATTTTGTCAGACAGTATAGCAAGCAGCTCTATAAGATAAGATGATGACTTGAAATGAAATAATAAAGTCATCAAATTAAACAAATATAAAAATATTTTATTAACGTAATGTCATGTGAATAAATGATGGTTAATAAGTGATAAGCAGTAATGGGCATGTCTACCACCATGGGACATGTATTACTTGTTTTATTCTGTGTTGTTACAGCCTTCAACCCAAATAATCTAACAAAAATCGAAAACCATTATTATTTTTTAATAATCGAACCGAAACCAAACCAACCTCAAAAAGCACTAATCGCTCATCACTAGAAATTCTACCTGCAGTGGTTTTCAAATGACAGGATCACAGGATACTCAGATGTCACAAAGGCTGTTTCTCTGATGGCTGAGATCACATCCTGTTTGAGGGGGGAGACAACAACATGGGGATTGATGTTAGAACCACATTGAATCCATTATATATCACTTGCTATAAGTCCCTGAATAAGAGTGTCTGATCAATAACTACAGAGTAAATTCAAATGGATCTGCAGGTCTCAATTAGATGCAGTATCAATTTATGAACACAAGAGGGTAGACTTACCATATGTAATTCATACAAACGTTGTGTGAATGATCAGACAAATCTGAATGAGTGAAAGAGTGTTTTGTGTGTGTGAGAGTGTGTGTGTACCTTAAAGAGGATGTCAGTGCACATGGCCTTGCCATGAGTGATGATAGGTTCCTGGTCTTCTCCTTTTCCATCCCAGCAGTCCAGTTCTACACACCTGACATCATACACATACAAAACAGTTTACATACTGTATATAAACACACACACACGCACAACCCCCCATACCCTCCCCGCCACCATCTCACCACCACCCCACCCCTACCCTGTCCCCCCACACCTACCTGCAGCCGGAGAGCAGAACCTGTCTGTACATCTCCACGGAGGACTTTCCTCCAAACTGCCTCCCGGTCAGGTAGGTGTTGTGGGAGGAGGCAATGAAGTAGTGAGCCAGCGGCTGTTCCATGTCCTGGTACAGCTCAAGACAGTCCAGGAACACCGGGGCATTCTCATCTGACATCAGGTACCTGCAGAAGCCATCACTGGACATACGGCCTGGGGGAGTGTAGGAGGGGTAGATGGAGAGTGTGTAAGGGGTCTGCTAAATTTAACATAAATTAGCCCTGCCCAGCTGAAGATCTGTCTTTTTCAGCCATCTATTCCCTGTGTTTGTGGGGTGAAAAAGCAATGCATCCCCGAGTCTAAATGCCTAAAGGTTTTATCAGAACAGGCATAGATTAGTTACTCCATTTTCCTTTCCCGACATGAGTTTGTTGTGTTTAAAGCCAACGTTATTAAAGTTACAGCTCACAGCTGTGCGTGGTTGCATCCCTTTTACACCCCTTTATGTAAACGAGGTCATATATGCAAATACCTTCTTTGTATTTATGCAAATGAGGCGCCAATATTTTTGTTTATTTTACCACAACATATATACAAAAATACCTGATATATACATTTTCTTATTGTATGAGGGCATTCTAATACATTTTTAAAAGTGCAATTTTACAATAAACTGAATACCTGAATTAACACAAAAATCGCTGAACTCTTTGCCAGTAAAATGTTTTTTTGTAGTGCTATAATTCAGTCAATATCTGATGGATTATAAAAATGCAAAACGTTTGGAATATTTTCATCCATTGTCCAACTGTTGCATTTATTCGAATTGTATTATTTTATTTTTTAATGTATGTTGATGACCGTTGCTACATATACAGATTTAGATTTTCTTCACTTATTATCAGTCAACACTCACACATCCAACATGTATAGTTGAGGGCAGTGATGCTGTTGTGTTATTCACCAGGAGAGGGCAGTACATGCTAAAGAAATGTGTTATGCACCAGGAGAGGGCAGTACATGCTAATGAAATGTGCTATTCACCAGGAGAGGGCAGTACATGCTAATGAAATGTGCTATTCACCAGGAGAAGGCAGTACATGCTAAAGAAATGTGTTATTCACCAGGAGAGGGCAGTACATGCTAAAGAAAAGGCAAGACTGGAGTATTGTATACAGCAAGACTGGGCTTTGGAGAATCCTCGCTTTTTCTCCTCTCCATCCACTCCACTCTCACCGTTCGTCTTCACATCTGCATCTCTCTCTACATCCATCCCTCTCACCTTTCTTCTTGAGGTCTGAGTCTCTCTCGTACTTCTCGATGATCTGCATGGCTCGTTTCGGGTCATAGAAGGGGAACAGTATCTCGTTTAGCCGCGGGTCACGCTGATTCTGGAGAAAGCAATGATACACAACACCGTCTCACTCACAAGCACATACTGTACACATGCATGTCACTGCACACTAAGGAAATATGTCCCATTCCTAACTTGAGAAATGTGAATGTAAACCTTTGCGTAAATCTCGCCATGGACACTAATGTATGCTTTTGGCAAAACTTTCAAGAAACTGTTTATTTATTTTACTTTCAAGAAACTTTACGTGCACAAGTCATGTGACCAACTGAGTTTGAACCCGGTTTTTGTCTAGGTACCGCAAGACTATTTTAGCCCACTAAGCCAATGCCTAGGCATTAACTCCTGGAGCTAACGGCAGTTTTCAGGTCTCAAGCTAGCGTTAGGCTACTCATCATGCAAGTGTTGCTCACTGCACCACCTCTGCTACACACATCAGTCAGGTTAGGATTGGGACCATTATAACAAGAGACTAAACACACACACAGCTGACAAACAACAGAGAGTAACAGTTTAGACTGACACAGTGACAATGTATATAGTACTAACCCCAGTACAAACACATCTTTCATTTGTGGGTGTTCAAATGAAAACCAAAATGGCACAATTACTGGTACAGAGCTACTGCAATGGGGTGGGGAGGGAACGCGTGTGGTCTCACAAGCAGAGAGGGTAGAGATTCACACACCAGCAGGGATCATAACGACACCACTTGCCACTATAGCAGGTAGCATTCACTGCCTTTGTACTAATGGGGATTCACTTCAGCTTTGCACATAGAGATAGAGAAGCAGCCACTAGCACAAAAGAGAGTGAATAGGAACTGATATTGATCACTGTATTGTTGGGAAAGAGAAAGCAAGAAAAGCATTTCACTGTACTAGTGCACGTGACAATAAAAAATGTGAAACTTGAAGGCAGGCAGGCAGCAAGTAGACAGAAACCAGACAAAATGGCCAAACAGAAAGCCCCTCCCTCCCCGGGTTGCCATGGTTACACAATCAGTCACAAGTAGGCGGGGCTGGGGAGAAATATACTGAACAAAAATATAAACGCAACATGCAACAATTTCAACAATTTTACTGAGTTTATATAAAGAAATCAGCCAATTGAAATAAATTCATTAGGCCCTAATCTATTTCACATGACTGGGCAGGGCCACAGCCATGGGTGGGCCTGGCTCCCAAGTGGGAGGGCCTACAGTATGGCTGTGGCCCTGCCCAGTCATGTGAAATAGATTAGGGCCTAATTAATTTATTTCAATTGGCTGAAATTTGGGAGCCAGGCCCAGCCAATCAGAATGAGTTTTTCCCCACAAAAGGGCTTTATTACAGACAGAAATACTCCTCAGTTTCATCAGCTGTCCGGGTGGCTAGTCTCTGACCATCCCGCAGGTGAAGAAGCCGGATGTGGAGGTCCCGGGCTGGTGTGGTTACACGTGGTCTGTGGTTGTGAGGCTAGTGGGACGTACTGCCAAATTCTCTAAAATGACGTTGGAGGCAGCTTATGGTAGAGAAATTAACATTCAATTCCCCCCGGAAACAGCTCTGTTGGACATTCCTGCAGTCAGCATGCCAATTGCACGCTCCCTCAAAACTTAAGAAATCTGTGGCATTGTGTTGTGTGACAAAACTGCACATTTTAGAGTGGCACATTTTGTCCCTAGCACGAGGTGCACCTGTGTAATGATCAAACTGTTTAATCCGCTTCTTGATATGCCACACCTGTCAGGTGGATGGATTCTTGGCAAATGAGAAATGCTCACTAACGGGGAATTAAACAAATTTGTGCTCAACATTTGCTTTTTGTGCTTATGGACATTTTTTGGGATCTTTATATTTCAGCTCATGAAACATGGGACCAACACTTTATATGTTGCGTTTATATTTTTGTTCAGTATAGGTCGGGGATGGGGGAAAGCAGCTGAGGGGCAGGATGAAGTTACCCCTACAGACACTGATCTAAGATCAGTTTTGCAGTGTATCTCCCAATTGTTCCCCATTTTTCAACTTCATATTCATCATCTCCAGCACCACCACATATGTGAAAATGGTGTGTTTCTATGTTTTACAGTAAAAAATATATAGGAAGATAAGTGTTTCCAATGACATCATCTGTCTTATTCGTGTGATTTTGACCAATTGTAAGTAGGCATTGCCTACGAATTGCCTTCGTAATATTTTTTTTACAGAACATAGAAACACGCCATTTTCACACATGTTGATGTTGGGGAGGTAGTGGAGATGATGAATATGAAGTCGCAAATGGTGAAATGTTCCTTTAAGGATTTGAGGAGGGTCATCTGAAACGGATCCTATATCATTGCCTGAGAGCAAGTTGGACCCTGTGTCAGGTGAGAGGGGAGGGGTCAAGCAGTCACACAGAGAAGTTAATGAATGATAAAGCGCTTACTTCATTCAGAAAGCTGACTAACTGGTCTACGTTTAAAAAATCACTTTTGTCCCCATTGCTGCAAAGGAATTAATTAGAAAAACAAAATGTTATGTTTCTTAAAAACCCTCTCAGCCAGTCAGTAACTAGAAAGCAGAAGGGTTTTTTAAAGGGTCAAAATAGAACACTGTGGTGTTACATTTTTATATCAACATTTCTATAACATGTTAAAATCACCACAGGTCGAACATTTAAATACTGTTGAGTTAGTTTAAAACAAACGTGTTAATGTGTCACTGTTTAAGCAGGTTAGGTTTTCCAGAGGTTATTAGTAGAGAAGCTGCAGACTGTTTAATAAATGTTGATCTCTCAACCAAACACCAACATACTACAACAATCTCTCACTCACTCTTCTTCAACTCTCTATTCCGTCATTCACATACAGTGTCTACACTACAGCTATCAACACAACAGTTGAACAAACGGCCATTACTAAATATCTCATTACTATCACAATCACAGTTGGGAATATGCTGGAAAAATACATAGCAATAAAATGTTGTAGATATTGTACGGTAAATGTCTTCCCAGTGAGCAAAACTGGTTGAAAAGACATCATTAACTGGGTTGTGTGATTTCAGACCTTGTTACTCCTACACTAACTGCACACTTAGATGTGACTAGCATTGAGGGTGCAGTTAGCTTTCTACAGTAGGCTGAAGTAGAACAGAGTAGCTATTGAGGGTAGAGAGTACAGTAAAAGAGGTCTGGGGAGTAGAGCTAGTGACAACTCACATTTTGTTGAAGAGTTCCTGGATGTCAGTACGAGGGCAGATCTTCTGAGTCAGGGCGTAGAAGATGTCAAAGGGGAAGGCTGAGTCTTCTATCTCCTCGCTCTGAGGGAGATAACGTGAGACAACTTGAGACAATTGAGACATTGATTGTGTATGTGTGCCATTCAGAGGGTGAATGGGCAAGACAAAATATTTAAGTGCTTTTGAACGGGTTATGGTAGTAGGTGCCAGAATTTTTTACGCTCAACAGTTTCCCGTGTGTATCAAGAATGGTCCACCACCCAAAGGACATCCAGCCAACTTGACACAACTGTGGGAAGCATTGGAGTCAACATGGGCCAGCATCCCTGTGGAACGCTTTTGACACCTTGTAGAGTCCCTGCCCTGACGAAGGTGTTCCTAATGTTTGGTATACTCAGTGTTTAGTTAAATGATAGATCCGACAACAGCAAGTTACCATGCACAACATCAGACAAACACGCCATGAACACACGCACACACACATGTCCACCGCACCTTTCCACTAGGCAGACCCAGTTCCTTCAGAGCCTGAAAGATTCCTTTCTCTGTTTTCCCAGATGCAAACGTCCGTGTGATGCTGAACCAGAGAGGAGAGTCAGCTGTCATCACAAAGTTCATCAATCAAATGACTGCTGATAAATGTTATTACTAACTGTGTCTCTTACGTTCTCACTGGGATCTTGCCATTCACATTGGTCAGAAAGCACATCCTCATCCAACTAAAAAATAAAGCGGGACATAGGACAGACGTGGTTGAGTTGTGTGTGTGTATCTGTGTCTGTGTGTGTAACGTTGTATGAATGTGTGTGCGTGTTTGTCTGTGTGTGTTTACTACTGTGTGTGTGTGTGTTTACTACTGTGTTTGTGTGTGTGTTTACTAATGTGTGTGTGTTTACTAATGTGTGTGTGTTCACTACTGTGTGTGTGTGTGTGTTCACTACTGTGTGTGTGTGTGTGTGTGTGTGTGTGTGTTTACTACTTACTATGTGTGTGTGTGTTTGTGTGTGTACACTCACTGTTTCTTGAGGCAGGTCATAGGACAGACGTTATTGGCTCTGAAGTTGTGAATCACTGACCTCAAACCCTCTGTCCACTTCTGAAAACAAACAAACAAAAGGGTTCACACACACACACACACACACACACACACACACACACACACACACACACACACACACACACACACACACACACACACACACACACACACACACACACACACACACACAGAGACTTCCGATGCTGTTTGTTTACTCACAGCGTATCTTTTTCACTGTGTTTGTGTGTGTTCTCTCCTCTCTAACAGTGTATCTGTTAACATCTCAGAGCAGCCACAGCTAAACAGCCCGATGCAGGCACACAGCCACCCTGTCTGTGACCAGGGGTCTCCTTCTCTTCTTTCTCCAGACAAATATATGACTCCCAACTGCACTCTCTACCCCACTCCATCCAAGGTGTGTGTGTGTACGTGCATGGGCATGTTTGATTGTGTATGTCTAAGGGCAGGAGTGTGTTGTGGAGAGGTTGGATACGTGTGTGTGTGTGTGTGTATTGTTCCCAGGTTATGTTGATGTGAATAACTGTGTCAGCTTTCCAGGTCTACTGCTTAAGGCAACTAGCCTGCTGAGAGTGTGAGACGGTGTGTGCGTGTGTGTGTGTGTGTGTGTGTGTGTGTGTGTGTGTGTGTGTGTGTGTGTGTGTGTGTGTGTGTGTGTGTGTGTGTGTGTGTGTGTGTGTGTGTGTGTGTGTGTATGAGATAGGAAGAGAATGAGGTAGCATGAA
>NC_052330.1:26587557-26713239 GCF_016432855.1 Salvelinus namaycush
CAAACAAAAACACAGGAATGTGAATATCAGGAAGTGTTGAATGTGTACCACACAACAATCATCCATTACCTTGGTGACAGAACATAACCCTGATTAACGTAGCAAGCAACACTCCCTGGTCTACTAGACATATAATAAAATAGCAATTATCCTGGCTAATAGTATTACACATCCTCTTACATGTTTACTGTGACTTTATATGACATTGGAGACTGAAGAGTCTGAAGTTATATTTACTTAGAGAAATACCAAAATAGTTCCTAACCTACTAATTAAAACCCCTAACTTAAAGGTTAGAGCTGTGCTTTATTTACAGTGTACTTAATGTGGTAAACCACCCAGTTTGAAATCCCTGAGACTGTTATTAGTCAAACAGCCAGGCTTGTTTCAGGCCACTCTGTCCAATATCAGTCTGAAACACGTTCACAACCCAAGGCAATCTGTGTGTATGCATGAGAGTGTGTGTGTCTGAGTGTGTGTATATATGAAAGAGAGAGAGAGAGAGAGAGAAAGAGAGCGAGAGAAAGTAAAAAAGTAAGAAAGAAAGAGAAAGGGGGAGTAAGAAGGGGTGGGCTGGCGACAGAGTAATAGCAAAGTCACTTGGATTACATTCCAGTAGTCCATCCATTTCTTTGCCACATTCTAAGTGAGCACCCATGTGTGTGTAAGAGAAAGACAGAGTAGGAGAGAGAAAGACAGAGTAGAAGGTAGTTGCAGTCTCAACTATAACTGGAGCTAAAGCAAACAGTGAGCCACACACACACACACACACACACACACACACACACACACACACACACACACACACACACACACACACACACACACACACACACACACACACACACACACACACACACACACACACACACACACACACACACACACACACACACACACACACACACACAGCAGGATGTGGTGTTTCAGTGAGATTATGTAAATCCTACAGTACATGTGTTGCTCGACACCATAAATAGCGCTAACTCCCTTTCTCTGAGCAAATATGGCTGTTACATTCACCCAGATCCATTGTCACCAAATCCCAGACTAATAATTAACAGTCCTGACATTTAGAGAAGTTGGAAACCACCAAGAATGCAATTCAAACGGACCCTTCACCTGTTCTTCCATCTGTGTTGTGCACCTTACTGTGTAAACTGAGCTTCCCTTGTATTCAACTTGTAAAGATGTCTGTCATAGCTAGTATCTACAATATCATGCTGGGCTCTCCTTCCTGTTAAGAGGTAACCTGGCTGAGATGGCCTAGGCTTCTACTCCTAATGAACCTAACAGGGCTTTTAAGGAATATTTTACTAGGAACACTCTGTCCCTACTCCCAAATGCACACACGCGCCCCCTCCCTCCCCCCTCACACACAAACACACAACTACAACCAAAACACTGGCATATTGCGACCCTTTGAATTGGCAGTGCAACATGGTTTTTAATTGGTTGCTAGTGTTTTTGTTGTTGTTGCTGGTTATGTTAGTTTTTGGTTCACAATATGCTATTTCTTTATTATACAGACTTACTCAAACAGCAATAGGTAGGCAACAATGGGTATGCAGACCAGGTATTCAAAAAGTTTGGTCCGAAGTCTTGGTTGAATCTTTGCGATGCGCATTCCAGTCATCATGCACTGTTTGAATGATCATTTCTAAAGGCTTTCCCCAAAATCTTTCCATTTTAATGTGGACTACAAAGTAGGACTACCTGACAATTATATCAGGCTGATTTGTATCAATCATGGGGCATTTGTTTCGCAAACTCTGACATCACATGTAGCCTACACCGTACATTGCACAGTACAAAAATGAATGATATACGTAAACCCTGGATGGCTGATGCTGTGTATTGGCCAGTGAGAGGCTTTGAAGCCACCGATCAGCCTTACTGGCACTCCCCAGAAGGACCAGTCCTCCATAGGAATTAATTGACTTCTACAGTATTTACATAAAATGTTTCAAGGACAGAATTACATGTATTTAAGCATTTTTCTGTTGTCCGAACCGTTTGGGTCTCATGAACACAATGGGGTTCTCAGTTTTCCTCTACAACTCCCACAAGCCTCACAAGACTCCCACAAGCCTCACAAGACTCCCACAAGCCTCACAAGACTCCCACAAGCCTCACACGTCTGAAAGTAACCCAATACCACTTTCAAAAATGAGTGGAAGTATGGAAGTTTTGTGCCCATCCAAAAAAGGGGTTAAATATGGGAAAAAATTTAGCAAAACCAATTTCTGAACTTTCTTATATCTCTCAGATAAAGGACAGAAACTTCAAAACATACATGTTTTACCATGTATGAATGTGTTTATTCAATGTGTTTCTATGGGCTAATGGCAGTAAGTCCAAATTCAATGTTTAATCAAATATTTTTTTAATATATTTTTTTATAGTCCAAATCGAATAGCAAAATGATACATGGTTGACCATCCTAAAACATTCTATATGTTCGCTTTTTTTTGTGTTGTTCCAGACATCAAAAGTGGTCTCCTGATGTAGGGTGTTTCTCAAAATGCATACTATCATTCACATTGGAACAAGGGAGGGTCGGAGTAGAGTCCAAAATGTATACTATCATTCACATTGGAACAAGGGAGGGTCGGAGTAGAGTCCAAAATGTATACTATCATTCACATTGGAACAAGGGGGGGTCGGAGTAGAGTCCAAAATGTATACTATCATTCACATTGGAACAAGGGGGGGTCGGAGTAGAGTCCAAAATGTATACTATCATTCACATTGGAACAAGGGAGGGTCGGAGTAGAGTCCAAAATGTATACTATCATTCACATTGGAACAAGGGAGGGTCGGAGTAGAGTCCAAAATGTATACTATCATTCACATTGGAACAAGGGGGGGTCGGAGTAGAGTCCAAAATGTATACTATCATTCACATTGGAACAAGGGAGGGTCGGAGTAGAGTCCAAAATGTATACTATCATTCACATTGGAACAAGGGAGGGTCGGAGTAGAGTCCAAAATGTATACTATCATTCACATTGGAACAAGGGGGGGTCGGAGTAGAGTCCAAAATGTATACTATCATTCACATTGGAACAAGGGGGGGTCGGAGTAGAGTCCAAAATGTATACTATCATTCACATTGGAACAAGGGAGGGTCGGAGTAGAGTCCAAAATGTATACTATCATTCACATTGGAACAAGGGAGGGTCGGAGTAGAGTCCAAAATGTATACTATCATTCACATTGGAACAAGGGAGGGTCGGAGTAGAGTCCAAAATGTATACTATCATTCACATTGGAACAAGGGAGGGTCGGAGTAGAGTCCAAAATGTATACTATCATTCACATTGGAACAAGGGGGGGTCGGAGTAGAGTCCAAAATGTATACTATCATTCACATTGGAACAAGGGGGGGTCGGAGTAGAGTCCAAAATGTATACTATCATTCACATTGGAACAAGGGAGGGTCGGAGTAGAGTCCAAAATGTATACTATCATTCACATTGGAACAAGGGGGGGTCGGAGTAGAGTCCAAAATGTATAATATCATTCACATTGGAACAAGGAGGGTCGGAGTAGAGTCCAAAATGTATACTATCATTCACATTGGAACAAGGGGGGGTCGGAGTAGAGTCCAAAATGTATACTATCATTCACATTGGAACAAGGGAGGGTCGGAGTAGAGTCCAAAATGTATACTATCATTCACATTGGAACAAGGGGGGGTCGGAGTAGAGTCCAAAATGTATACTATCATTCACATTGGAACAAGGGGGGGTCGGAGTAGAGTCCAAAATGTATACTATCATTCACATTGGAACAAGGGGGGGTCGGAGTAGAGTCCAAAATGTATACTATCATTCACATTGGAACAAGGGAGGGTCGGAGTAGAGTCCAAAATGTATACTATCATTCACATTGGAACAAGGGGGGGTCGGAGTAGAGTCCAAAATGTATAATATCATTCACATTGGAACAAGGAGGGTCGGAGTAGAGTCCAAAATGTATACTATCATTCACATTGGAACAAGGGGGGGTCGGAGTAGAGTCCAAAATGTATACTATCATTCACATTGGAACAAGGGAGGGTCGGAGTAGAGTCCAAAATGTATACTATCATTCACATTGGAACAAGGGGGGGTCGGAGTAGAGTCCAAAATGTATACTATCATTCACATTGGAACAAGGGGGGGTCGGAGTAGAGTCCAAAATGTATACTATCATTCACATTGGAACAAGGGGGGGTCGGAGTAGAGTCCAAAATGTATACTATCATTCACATTGGAACAAGGGAGGGTCGGAGTAGAGTCCAAAATGTATACTATCATTCACATTGGAACAAGGGGGGGTCGGAGTAGAGTCCAAAATGTATAATATCATTCACATTGGAACAAGGAGGGTCGGAGTAGAGTCCAAAATGTATACTATCATTCACATTGGAACAAGGGGGGGTCGGAGTAGAGTCCAAAATGTATACTATCATTCACATTGGAACAAGGAGGGTCGGAGTAGAGTCCAAATCAAAGTATGCACAACGGAGCACTGAAGGCACTTCTCGAATGCGTAGTCGGGTTTGTACATATTTTGAAGCATCGATGCAAGCGGCAACAGAATTACGCAACATTATTTGAGCTGAAGCGAGAGAAAATACACGCCGACTTTGGTTTGAAATGTTGCCTATTCACATCTCATATGTTGCATGATTACAATATTTTATCTTGATACGTTAATAAATATATGCTGTGTTAATTTTGGAATATTTATCAACTGTCCCTCCAAACAATCAACACAATTATTTGAGTACGGAGAGTAGTCTAATAGGCTACTTACTCAGCCCGCAATTTAAATATAACTTTTAAATGATGCAAGCATCATCCGCTTTACCGGGCTAGTATTCTTTTCATTCTGGCCAGTAGCTTTCATTTGGCACTGGCCAGGTGTGCCACTGGCAGATATACCTGAATGTCAAGCCCTGCAAGGCCATGCGAATTTAAAAGATGGCTAGTCATTACTAGTCTGGTTCTGTATTGAATCTAGGTACATTATGGGACAGGTCAGGTCATTATTATCAGAAGAAATGATGACCAAACCATTGCCACCAGTGAAAAAAGTCAGTGTAGCCCCACACACACGTTCATTCATGCTACCTCATTCTCTTCCTATCTCATATACACACACACACACACACACACACACACACACACACACACACACACACACACACACACACACACACACACACACACACACACACACACACACACACACACACACACACACACACACACACACACACACACACACACACACACACACCTTGGATGGAGTGGGCTAGAGAGTGCAGGTGGGAGTCATATATTTGTCTGGAGAAAGAAGAGAAGGAGACCCCTGGTTGTCAGACTCCCTACTCTCATAACTTTACATTCCTCTCTCAGTGCGTAGTGGAGATCTGCTAAGTGTGTGTGTGTGTTGAGTTTGTGTGTGTGTGTTGGTTTTGACTGGAGCATGGCTCCCTCCTCTAGTTCTCCATCCATCACCACACTCTTTAAAAAGAAAGAACACACATACACCCCAAACACACACACCGACACACACACAGGACTGCTAAGAGCACGCCTGGGGAACCACAGCGTTCCCTACAGGAGTCAGTCATCCAGCATCTGTAAATGTAAAAACAAACAGGGGTAATATCAAACCTCCCTTGCCCATAACTATATACTATATTAAAGCCACCATAAATAAAACCATAATAAACGCCTGTCAAACTAATCACAATAATGGTTATGGCTTAATGTGGAATGACTCAACTATCTGCCAGTCTCTGGCATGATTGATTGAGTAAGCAGCCAACATTGACACACAGAACAATCAGATCCTATGGTCTGATACACACAACTGTGTGGATCTGAGGTTTGTTTTCCATTAGCTGCCTGAGTCACTGTGTGTGTGTGTGTGTGGACTCAGTAATGAGAGAGGAAGAGGAAGATGATGTGAAGCATCAGTGAGGAGGGTACAGGATGGGAATGCTGTCATCCTTCCTCATCTTTCCTTCACAACGGAAAGATGGAGAGATGGAGTGTGGGAGATGGAGAGATGGAGAGTGGGAGATGGAGAGACGGAGTGTGGGAGATGGAGAGACGGAGTGTGGGAGACGGAGAGACGGAGTGTGGGAGACGGAGAGACGGAGTGTGGGAGACGGAGAGACGGAGTGTGGGAGACGGAGAGATGGAGTGTGGGAGACGGAGAGATGGAGTGTGGGAGACGGAGAGACGGAGTGTGGGAGATGGAGAGACGGAGTGTGGGAGATGGAGTGTGGGAGATGGAGAGATGGAGTGTGGGAGATGGAGAGATGGAGTGTGGGAGATGGAGAGATGGAGTGTGGGAGATGGAGAGACGGAGTGTGGGAGATGGAGAGACGGAGTGTGGGAGATGGAGAGACGGAGTGTGGGAGATGGAGAGACGGAGTGTGGGAGATGGAGAGATGGAGTGTGGGAGATGGAGAGACGGAGTGTGGGAGATGGAGAGACGGAGTGTGGGAGATGGAGAGACAGAGTGTAGGAGATGGAGAGACGGAGTGTGGGAGATGGAGAGACGGAGTGTGGGAGATGGAGAGACGGAGTGTGGGAGATGGAGAGACGGAGTGTGGGAGATGGAGTGTGGGAGATGGAGTGTGGGAGATGGAGAGACGGAGTTTGGGAGATGGAGAGACGGAGTGTGGGAGATGGAGAGACGGAGTGTGGGAGACGGAGTGTGGGAGACGGAGAGACGGAGTGTGGGAGATGGAGAGACGGAGTGTGGGAGATGGAGAGACGGAGCGTGGGAGATGGAGAGACGGAGTGTGGGAGATGGAGAGACGGAGTGTGGGAGATGTAGAGATGGAGTGTGGGAGATGGAGAGATGGAGTGTGGGAGATGGAGAGACGGAGTGTGGGAGATGGAGAGATGGAGTGTGGGAGATGGAGAGACGGAGTGTGGGAGATGGAGAGACGGAGTGTGGGAGATGGAGAGACGGAGTGTGGGAGATGGAGAGACGGAGTGTGGGAGATGGAGAGACGGAGTGTGGGAGATGGAGAGTGGGAGATGGAGAGACGGAGTGTGGGAGATGGAGAGATGGAGTGTGGGAGATGGAGAGACGGAGTGTGGGAGATGGAGAGACGGAGTGTGGGAGATGGAGAGATGGAGTGTGGGAGATGGAGAGATGGAGTGTGGGAGATGGAGAGATGGAGTGTGGGAGATGGAGAGACGGAGTGTGGGAGATGGAGAGACGGAGTGTGGGAGATGGAGAGACGGAGTGTGGGAGATGGAGAGACGGAGTGTGGGAGATGGAGAGTGGGAGATGGAGAGACGGAGTGTGGGAGATGGAGAGACGGAGTGTGGGAGATGGAGAGTGGGAGATGGAGAGACGGAGTGTGGGAGATGGAGAGATGGAGTGTGGGAGATGGAGAGACAGAGTGTGGGAGATGGAGAGACGGAGTGTGGGACATGGAGAGACGGAGTGTGGGAGATGGAGAGACGGAGTGTGGGAGATGGAGAGACGGAGTGTGGGAGATGGAGAGATGGAGTGTGGGAGATGGAGAGACGGAGTGTGGGAGATGGAGAGACGGAGTGTGGGAGATGGAGAGACAGAGTGTAGGAGATGGAGAGACGGAGTGTGGGAGATGGAGAGACGGAGTGTGGGAGATGGAGAGACGGAGTGTGGGAGATGGAGAGACGGAGTGTGGGAGATGGAGAGACGGAGTGTGGGAGATGGAGTGTGGGAGATGGAGTGTGGGAGATGGAGTGTGGGAGATGGAGAGACGGATTTTGGGAGATGGAGAGACGGAGTGTGGGAGATGGAGAGACGGAGTGTGGGAGACGGAGTGTGGGAGATGGAGAGACGGAGTGTGGGAGATGGAGAGACGGAGCGTGGGAGATGGAGAGACGGAGTGTGGGAGATGGAGAGACGGAGTGTGGGAGATGTAGAGATGGAGTGTGGGAGATGGAGAGATGGAGTGTGGGAGATGGAGAGATGGAGTGTGGGAGATGGAGAGATGGAGTGTGGGAGATGGAGAGACGGAGTGTGGGAGATGGAGAGACGGAGTGTGGGAGATGGAGAGACGGAGTGTGGGAGATGGAGAGACGGAGTGTGGGAGATGGAGAGATGGAGTGTGGGAGATGGAGAGTGGGAGATGGAGAGATGGAGTGTGGGAGATGGAGAGACGGAGTGTGGGAGATGGAGAGACGGAGTGTGGGAGATGGAGAGACGGAGTGTGGGAGATGGAGAGACGGAGTGTGGGAGATGGAGAGACGGAGTGTGGGAGATGGAGAGACGGAGTGTGGGAGATGGAGAGACGGAGTGTGGGAGAGGGAGAGACGGAGTGTGGGAGATGGAGAGACGGAGTGTGGGAGATGGAGAGACGGAGTGTGGGAGATGGAGAGACGGAGTGTGGGAGATGGAGAGACGGAGTGTGGGAGATGGAGAGACGGAGTGTGGGAGATGGAGAGACGGAGTGTGGGAGATGGAGAGTGGGAGATGGAGAGACGGAGTGTGGGAGATGGAGAGATGGAGTGTGGGAGATGGAGAGACGGAGTGTGGGAGATGGAGAGACGGAGTGTGGGAGATGGAGAGATGGAGTGTGGGAGATGGAGAGACGGAGTGTGGGAGATGGAGAGATGGAGTGTGGGAGATGGAGAGATGGAGTGTGGGAGATGGAGAGATTGAGTGTGGGAGATGGAGAGACGGAGTGTGGGAGATGGAGAGACGGAGTGTGGGAGATGGAGAGATGGAGTGTGGGAGATGGAGAGACGGAGTGTGGGAGATGGAGAGACGGAGTGTGGGAGATGGAGAGTGGGAGATGGAGAGACGGAGTGTGGGAGATGGAGAGACGGAGTGTGGGAGATGGAGAGACGGAGTGTGGGAGATGGAGAGATGGAGTGTGGGAGATGGAGAGATGGAGTGTGGGAGATGGAGAGATGGAGTGTGGGAGATGGAGAGACGGAGTGTGGGAGATGGAGAGACGGAGTGTGGGAGATGGAGAGACGGAGTGTGGGAGATGGAGAGATGGAGTGTGGGAGATGGAGAGACGGAGATGGAGAGACGGAGTGTGGGAGATGGAGAGACGGAGTGTGGGAGATGGAGAGACGGAGTGTGGGAGATGGAGAGACGGAGTGTGGGAGGTGGAGAGACGGAGTGTGGGAGATGGAGAGACGGCGTGTGGGAGATGGAGAGACGGAGTGTGGGAGATGGAGAGATGGAGTGTGGGAGATGGAGAGATGGAGTGTGGGAGATGGAGAGATGGAGTGTGGGAGATGGAGAGATGGAGTGTGGGAGATGGAGAGACGGAGTGTGGGAGATGGAGAGACGGAGTGTGGGAGATGGAGAGACGGAGTGTGGGAGATGGAGAGACGGAGTGTGGGAGATGGAGAGATGGAGTGTGGGAGATGGAGAGACGGAGATGGAGAGACGGAGTGTGGGAGATGGAGAGACGGAGTGTGGGAGATGGAGAGACGGAGTGTGGGAGATGGAGAGACGGAGTGTGGGAGATGGAGAGACGGAGTGTGGGAGATGGAGAGACGGAGTGTGGGAGATGGAGAGATGGAGTGTGGGAGATGGAGAGACGGAGTGTGGGAGATGGAGAGATGGCGTGTGGGAGAGTGGGAGATGGCGAGACGGAGTGTGGGAGAGTGGGAGATGGAGAGACGGCGTGTGGGAGAGTGGGAGATGGCGAGACGGAGTGTGGGAGAGTGGGAGATGGCGAGACGGAGTGTGGGAGAGTGGGAGATGGCGAGACGGAGTGTGGGAGAGTGGGAAATATCTGGTGTTTGTGCCGACACACACACACACAGAGATGTTCCTAAAGTGCCTAAACCTATTAGAGCATCAGCCGGCAGCAGACCGGTGATGGGTTGCAGGAAATGTATCCCAGTACATCCTTCTGTCATCATTAGTATTACTGATTTATTGATGTCTAATGGGAAGGGAAGTCCCAAAGGACACACACACACGAACATGTCCCTAAGGACAGAGGGATGACTCAACACCACCAGACTAAGAGTCTCCAATTGACCTTTGACCTAAAGCAATTATGGTCGTCAGTCAACGAGAGAGATCCCCCATGCACGTCACACACCTGGTCTTCTTACATCGTCTGAGGTGAACTTAGATGATACCTAGAGAGATACAATCGATCAATATTTGGGAGACATAGAGAAAAGGGCTGTGTAGCAGTCAATGACCAAAGCGCCCTCTTTGGCCTCGTGTGGAATTGTCACGATCGTTGTTAGAAATGGACCAAGGCGCAGTGTGCGTAGAGTTCCACATTATATTTAATAGTGAGACTTACAACCAAAACAACAACGAATATAACAAACGTGCAGTAATGCAGTGCTCAAGGCAACTAAACACAAACAAGATCCCACAAAGCACAAAGGGGAAATGGCTGCCTAAATATGATCCCCAATCAGAGACAACGGTAAACAGCTGCCTCTGATTGGGAACCATACCAGGCCAACATAGATATATAAAAACTAGAGTACCCACCCTAGTCACACCCTGACCTAACCAAAATAGAGAATAACAAGGCTCTCTAAGGTCAGGGCGTGACAGGAATGTTATTCATATTTTTCATAATGAATAAAGATTATTATTTTAAAAACAACGAAAATCTGGTGTTTCTATGTCAAACAGATGCAAAATGTAATACATTTCAACTCTATATCCGACATGGTACAGGTGTCTTCTTTTTTTAAGACCATAACCATGTGTGTGAGTGTCACGCCCTGACCTTAGAAAGCCTTTTTATGTCTCTATTTGGTTTGGTCAGGGTGTGATTTGGGGTGGGCATTCTATGTTTTGTTTTCTATGTTTCTTTATTTCTATGTTTTGGCCGGTATGGTTCTCAATCAGGGACAGCTGTCTATCGTTGTCTCTGATTGGGAACCATACTTAGGTAGCCCTTTTCCCTCCTTTCAGTGTGGGAAGTTAACTTTGTTAGAGGGCGTCATAGCCCTGCTAGAGGGCGTCATAGCCCTGTTAAGCTTCACGGTCGTTTTTTTATTGTTTTGTTGGCGACATTCAAATAAAAAGGAATATGTATGCTCACCACGCTGCACCTTGGTCTTCTTCCAGCATCGGCCGTGATAGTGAGGTGTATCCTTTAGTTTCAAAGTAGATTTGTTTAAAACGACCAGAATCACTCTGTGACCCTGATTTAGCTCACTGCAGTAAAAAAAATGCACCGATATGACATTTTTGGCCGATACCGATATTCAATATTTTCCTTGCCAAAAAACCTGATGCCGATATTAAACATTTTAGCGACCTTTTAAGCATTCTAGTACAGTTAAATATACGAACGCAGCGGTCTAAGGCATGCATCTCAGTGCAAGAGGCGTCACTACAGTCCCTGGTTCGATTCCAGGCTGTATCACATCCGGCCGTGATTGGGAGTCCCATAGGGCGGCGCAGAATTGGCCCAGCATCATCCGGGTTTGGCCGTCATTGTAAATAAGACTTGCCTAGTTACATAAAGGTCACACACACACACTTGATACACACGGGAAACTGTTGAGCGTGAAAAACTCAGCAGTGTTGCAGTTCTTGACACAAACCGGTGTGCCTGGCACTTACTACCATACCCCGTTCAAAGGCACTTAAATATTTTGTACACACACACACACACACACACACACACACACACACACACACACACACACACACACACACACACACACACACACACACACACACACACACACACACACACACACACACACACACACACACCAAAAAGTTGTTTTTGGAGCATTTACATATGTCCCCATTACCAGGAAAACATAATCAAAACCTATTTCTTTCACTTACTTTCTGTGCTGTTTCATTGTTCATTTGTTCAGTCGTTTCATACTCAACCAGGATTTCAAAGGCACTTAAATATTTTGTACACGCACACACACACACACACACACACACACACACACACACACACACACACACACACACACACACACACACACACACACACACACACACACACACACACACACACACACACACACACACACACTGCCCTTCTTCACCATCTGTTGCTCTGTGGGGCTTCTGTGAGCTGAGAGCAGACTGGAAGAATCCTTCCTGATTAGCATATTTAAGCATGTGTGTGTCTGTGTGTCGGCGAGGCACGTCTGCCATGTTAATCAACACAGTCGTCTCCTGCAGGCCTTCTATTAGCTTATCAGCCTGCGCAACAGCTATTATCAACACACACACACTTATAGCCAACTCCACGGGAGACCTCCAGCTTGTCTAGAATTATGCTGTTCTTTAATCATAACAGGGTTGATCATTGTTTTCTAAACAAAGAGTTGAGGTTTGGTCTTTTCAAAACCTGGCTAATGATCTCTTTTGTTAACTGTGATTACAGACGGTATGTAAAGAGAGAGAAGCCAGTCAACCAGGGCCACCATGGACAGTTGCTTGCTACTATTTTCTATCTGAGAAGTAAAACAAACCCCTGATAAATGACCTACTTCTCATAACACTAGCCACAAACACACAGATCAGTAGCGTTGCTCGCTAGCTCATGTTATTCTATTGCTATTCTACAATTGTAGCCTACCAGCAACCACCCATAGTTAGCCATGCCAAGCTAGCTCTGTGGTTTATTTCAAGGTGGATATACGTTGGTTGACAAGTAAACTCCAATATCAACCAAAATTGGATGGTGATCTGACGTCTTTTCCCAGTGGGTATTCATTAAATGTTTCAGAGGCTAAAATCAGACAACCATGTTCTCACCTTTTTAACCTCTCCTAGCAAACTTTAATCAAGATGTCAAAAATGTGTCAATTAACAGTTTGTGTACTAGATTCACCAGAAGCTTGGCAGAGATTCACCAAAGCTCTCCACCCACCCAGTCTCTCATGAGTCCTAGCAGGGTAGAGGCCACATAACTAGCAGCGCCACCCAAATACACACTAAGTTAATACATAAAGGAATGTATTCCAAAGTAACCAGGCTGACCTAGTTAAAAGGCTCAGTTAAAGATGCCCTTTGATGTTAGCGATGATGTTGCTTTCCCTCTGTGTTTATCCATGGAGGGATCCCCCTCACTGAAGACTACATTTAAGGAATTACTGATCCTTATCTTGGTGTATGTCTCTGTGTGTGTGTGTGTGTGTGTGTGTGTGTGTGTGTGTGTGTGTGTGTGTGTGTGTGTGTGTGTGTGTGTGTGTGTGTGTGTGTGTGTGTGTGTGTGTGTGTGTGTGTGGTACATCCAGTCCTGGATCTGCCATCCCCCAGCTAACTGGCCTGATTGAGTAAGAGAGGGGAACGTGGGAGGAAGGACATAGTGAGGGAGTGTGCTGTGTGTGACACTCACAGCAGACTAACACACACACTCACAGCAGACTGACACACACACTCACAGCAGACTGACACACACTCACAGCAGATTAACACACACTCACAGCAGACTGACACACACTCACAGCAGATTAACACACACACTCACAGCAGACTGACACACACTCACAGCAGACTAACACACACACTCACAGCAGACTGACACACACTCACAGCAGACTAACACACACACTCACAGCAGACTGACACACACTCACAGCAGATTAACACACACACTCACAGCAGACTAACACACACACTCACAGCAGACTAACACACACTCACAGCAGACTAACACACACACTCACAGCAGACTGACACACACTCACAGCAGATTAACACACACTCACAGCAGACTGACACACACTCACAGCAGATTAACACACACACTCACAACAGACTAACACACACACTCACAGCAGATTAACACACACTCACAGCAGATTAACACACACTCACAGCAGACTGACACACACTCACAGCAGACTAACACAAACTCACAGCAGACTAACACACACTCACAGCAGATTAACACACACACTCACAGCAGACTGACACACACTCACAGCAGATTAACACACACTCACAGCAGACTGACACACACTCACAGCAGATTAACACACACTCACAGCAGACTGACACACACTCACAGCAGATTAACACACACTCACAGCAGACTGACACACACTCACAGCAGATTAACACACACACTCACAGCAGACTGACACACACTCACAGCAGATTAACACACACACTCACAGCAGACTGACACACACTCACAGCAGATTAACACACACACTCACAGCAGACTGACACACACTCACAGCAGATTAACACACACTCACAGCAGACTGACACACACTCACAGCAGATTAACACACGCTCACAGCAGACTGACACACACTCACAGCAGACAAACACACTCACAGCAGACTATCCAACTTTTGGTCGCCATGACAAAGTTGGTTAATGTGGTGGATCAATACGGTATGTGGCTGTGCCTTTCGTTCTAATGACTAACACCATTCATTATTGTACCATAAAGGAGATAGCCCTACTTATGTGTGAGTGTGTCAGGGTTTCCAGACATTTGAGAAATTTAACAGACCCATATGCATCGTGCTTGTAACCTGATTAGGGCGTCCACCCAAGGTGCTCAGAATGACAGAAATCACATTTAGAATATTGTCATTCATATTAACAGAACATACAAGTCGAGGATGCAGCGATGTGTGGTTTTCCTTACTGAATGCTGATGTGCACTTTGAACATGTTAGAATAACTGTCCACATGTACTTTTCCTCAGCCAACAAGATGAGTAACGAACAGAAAAATCACTAGCCTATGTCAATTTACTATAGTAGAAAAGTTTAGTCTACCTATTCTATTGGTCAGCTTGTGGAGAAAGAAATAACCTGTTCCAAACAGACTCTGGGACAGTTGTGGGATGATGGATCCCAAATTCATACAACCAGCAGGCCCAGGCTACATAAAAAACCTGTTAAAAAGCAATGAGGCTGATGCAACAGATCAGAACGTTTAGAATAAAATGTTGATCAACTATTTATTCACATTATAAGCACAGCAATGCACACAAAGCAGTAGGCTACGTGTGAATGTTCTTTCCATAATGCAGTTAGCAGGACAACACCATTGTTAAAGGGGTACTGCACATGCGAGCGGTTTCATGTGACAGAGATGAAAATATACATTAGAAATGCTGAAAGATAGGAGATCTAATAGGCTAATTTGAAGCAAGGTAAGACATGCCTCATATGTTTTAAAACATTCAGGTTTCAAACGATTTAAGTATATGTTTTCAAAATGCATACTGCCTCCAGGTCATTGCAGTGGTGTGTGACGCGCTGATGAAGCCTGCCTTCCATTGACATTTGATGCTGCGTTCAAAACAACTGGGAACTTGGAAATCTCCAACTACCGACTTCAGTGCGTTCAAGAAAAATAGGAACTAGGACTGGGAAAAATAATTTTGAACGGTCATCCAATTCCAACTCGGCCTCTTTCTAGAGCTCTGACTTTCCGACCTGAAGATCACTGACATCATTTTAAAAATGTATTTCACCTTTATTTAACCAGGTAGGCTAGTTGAGAACAAGTTCTCATTTACAACTGCGACCTGGCGAGGTCATGATTTGACCTCGTATTTTTCAGAGTTCCCAGTTGTCTTGAAAGCACCACAAGATGCTACAGAAGCAGCTCTTGCGCTGTCTGACACATTTTCCAATTAAAGGCTCTGTATCTGTATAAATAACACGTGTGATAAATAAGATACATAACAAATATATTGTACACAGGCGGCAATTTAATTCCACTAAATTATGCAAATTAACCTATAAGCATGACCAGTCAAATGTATTTACACCGACTGTTATTTCCATCAATGAATAGGCTAAAAATCATTATTTGGCAATGGGATTTCTTCTTCTCTCGGCTTAAAAAAAAATGTATCAGACAAAAGCTGGCTATTACCGACTAACGGAAATGCTGGTGTGTGTGTACGTCTTTGTGTGTGTGGGCCCTGACTAACGCAATGATTTCTAAATGCCATAAAGGAGACAGCCCTACATGTGTGTGTTTGTGTCTTGATGTCCAGCGAGAGGACCGTCATTAGGGTAGGGTTAGTTGTGTCACTGCTGCACAAAGACACAGAGCTACAGGCCATAGATAGAGTTTCAGGCTAACCTTGTTTGAGATGCACTACTTCTAATGGGTGCCATGTTGACACCCAAAACTCAGAGACAATGACATTATAGTTAGGATAGAAATGACAGTTTATTTAAATGATAATGCCTGAGAAGCCAGTGTTGATGATATATTGGCATGGGTGTTGTTACTGTAGGCCCAGCCGAAGTCGAGGGCCGGCAAACCGTGACAATATATCCTCCAAACACCGGCATTATCACTTTTATACAACGGGTTACCAACATATTCAAATAATGATTGACATTTTCTTTCAGAATAAAAAAAAATAAAAAAATATTCATACTATGTCATCCTTCCATGAGATATAGTCCCGACACAAATCTAAGGTTGCTACTCATGCCAGCTGGTCGGTTCAGTTGCCAGAGATGCGACCCAGACGTTAAGTCTTTTTGTTCTATATCTATGGAGGCGTTTGTTCAAATTGTTCCATTGCCATACTGGCTAGCAACGTTCTTATCCCTTGCTTGCTAGCTAGCAAACTACGGGTAACTTAGTCACATCAAACAGTGCAGCCAGAATAACAGCCATGTAGCTGCATTTGCGTTTGTTTAAGCGATTTTCTAGTGACATTTGGATAAATCCATAACAATGAGCTAATGATACAAAATTTCACCTGGCATAGAAAATGTGCTCTCGTCAGGACACTTGTTCAGAGGAGCTAGCCAACAACACAGCTAACACAATCATTTCAAACTGTAATGAATACTCAGGGAGAGCGCGGCAGGTGTTAATTTCGCCTTCACAGAAGGCAGGAATCGTGGTCACCGGCAGGCAATGGTCATGCACAGGTAGGTGAAAAACTAGGACTGAAGGATCTAACTGGTTCTCACAAACAAGCTAGGAAAAGGCTTAGTAAAGTCAAAACAAACAATACCTCACAAAGGCACAAACAGAATGAACTGAACTAAATAAGGAGTGAGTAACTAACACAGGTGAAATCAAAGAACACAAATGAAAGACCGGGCTACATTCTAGAACACAAAGAAACAGGGCTACGTTCAAGAACACAAAGAAACAGTGCTACGTTCAAGAACACAAAGAAACAGTGCTACGTTCAAGAACACAAAGAAACAGGGCTACGTTCAAGAACACAAAGAAACAGTGCTACGTTCAAGAACACAAAGAAACAGTGCTACGTTCAAGAACAAAAAGAAACAAGGCTACGTTCCAGAACACAAAGAAACAGGGCTACTTTCAAGAACACAAAGAAACAGGGCTACGTTCAAGAACACAAAGAAACAGGGCTACTTTCAAGAACACAAAGAAACAGGGCTCCGTTCAAGAACACAACGAAACAGAACACAAGGTTGCCTAATAAAATAAATACAGGACCTTACACAAACTGAAGCTGGAAAGATTGCAAACTAGCTGCATTGTGTTTTGTTTTACCTGTTTTCTATTGACATTTCTTTGTATATATCCATAAAAATGATGCCAGCTGATTCATGATTTTGACTGGCTGAGAAAAGCTGTCTGACAGCTGGAGATTTGTTTCATTTTGTCGGAGAGACAGACAGCAAGGTTTATAAAAATCTCCGCTGGTGAAACCAAAAGCTAGTCTAAAAGAAATGGGAGATAATGTCTAGATGTTTTTTATAGTGGAGATCAAGTTCATAAACTGCCTGGCTGGGCTGATGAGACAGTGGATTGCGGAGTGAGATGGAACAGAGTAAATAGGCATTTCAACATCATAGATTTAGCCGGTAGTAACTTGTGGAATAGACACCGGCTGGAATGCGTTTTTAACCAATCAGCATCCAGGATTAGACTCACCCATTGTATAATGTAATATAATGATTAATGTCAAGTTGGTTGGAGGACAGGTTGGCAGTTGGCACTCACTGTTTGCCAAAATGTTGGTAGTTTGATTCTTACCTCATCAAACCTGTCGAATGAGGCTCCTTCCTGCATGAAGCCAGGCAGGTGCTTCTGCCAGTTAAACTCATAGGACTTAGTCATGGCTGCTTACACCTGTCGAGAGAGAGGGGGGGGGAGGGGGGGGGGGGGGAGTGGGAGTGAAAGAAACATTGTGTTAAGGCAGGTTGGCCTCTTGCAGGTGTCTTAACCTGGGATGTTCAAAGAAATACAATATGTGCACCACCAAATAGCCTTTCTGTGCTGGGAAAAACAGGACGTAGTCATAACCAGTCCATCACACCGAGCAGACTGTTACCACTTAAAATGCACACGTATTGTTTTACATCAGAAAGAATGACGCCACCTGTCACGAGACGATACATTTTATTATTAGCAATAACAGCTCACAGAAATAGCCGCGGATGACATCAAACCTGAACGTGTCAGGCTGTCTGTGTGAGTGTGAGAGTGTGTGTGCGGTGAGATACTAAGACAAAAGAATAGACCTGCAAGTGAACTTGGCATTAATTTACTTGTCCCTGGGGGCCTCTCCCTCTCTGTCGGTGTACAGTGTGTGTGTGTGTGTGTGTGTGTGTGTGTGTGTGTGTGTGTGTGTGTGTGTGTGTGTGTGTGTGTGTGTGTGTGTGTGTGTGTGTGTGTGTGTGTGTGTGTGTGTGTGTGTGTGTGCAGTGTTGCCCTCTAACACATTGAAGTCTTCCCATCTATGAATGAATAATTTGTAACATGTCTATAACTGCATCAGTAAGGAGGGTGATATCTGGACCAGACAGCAGACTAACTGTCAACTATGATTTTTCAGAAGGGCTGAGGTATGTAGGATATGTACAGTGCATTCGGAAAGTATCTAGATCTCTTGACTTTTTCCACATTTTGTTACATTACAGCTTTATTCTAAAATTGATTAAAAAATATATAACAATTGCACAAAAAAACCCTGAAACATCACATTTACATAAGTATTCAGACCCTTTACTCAGTACTTTGTTGAAGCACCTTCGGCAGCGATTACAGCCTCGAGTATTCTTGGGTATGATGCCAGAAGCTTGGCACACCTGTATTTGGGGAGTTTCTCACATTCCCTCTCTGCAGATACTCTCAAGCTCTGTCAGGTTGGATGGGGAGCTTTGTGCACAGCTATTTTCAGGTCTCTCCAGAGATCAGGTTCAAGTCCGGGCTCTGGCTTGGCCACTCAAGGACATTCAGAGACTTGTCCCGAAGCCACTCCTGCTTTGTCTTGGCTGTGTCCTTAGGGTTGTTGTCCTGTTGGAAGGTGAACCTTCACCCCAGTCTGAGGTCCTGAGTGCTCTGGAGCAGGTTTTCATCAAGGATATCTCTGTACTTTGCTCCGTTCATCTTTGCCTCGAGCCTGACTAGTCTCCCAGTCCCTGCCGCTGAAAAACATCCCCACAGCATGATGCCACCACCATGCTTCACCGTAGGGATGGTGGCAGGTTTTCTACAGTGGTGACGCTTGGCATTCAGGCCAAAGAGTTCAATCTTGGTTTCATCAGACCAGAGAATCTTGTTTCTCATGATCTGAGAGTCTTTAGGTGCCTTTTGGCAAACTGCAAGTGGGCTGTCATGTGTCTTTTACTGAGGAGTGGCTTCTGTCTGGTCACTCTGCCATAAAGGCCAGGTTGGTGTAGTGCTGCAGAGATGGTTGTCCTTCTGGAAGGTTCTCCCATCTCCACAGAGGAACTCAAGAGCTCTGTCAGAGTGACCATCGGGTTCTTGGTCACCTCCCTGACCAAGGCCCTTCTCCCCTAATTTTTCAGTTTGGCCAGCTCTAGGAAGAGTCTTGGTGGTTCCAAACGTCTTCCATTTAAGAATGATGGATGCCACTGTGTTCTTGGGGACCTTCAATGCTGCAGACATTGTTTGGTACCCTTCCCCAGATCTGTGCCTCGACACAATGCTGTCTCGGGAGCTCTTACGGACAATTCTCTGAACCTCATTTTTGATCTGACATGCACTGTCAACTGTGGGACTGGCAAGTGTGTGCCTTTCCAAATCATGTCCAATCAATTGAATTTACCACAGGTGGACTCCAATCAAGTTGTCGAAACATCTCAAGGATGATCAATTGAAACAGGATACATTTCGAGTCTCACAGCAAAGGGTCTGAATCCTTACTGAGGAAAATGTTTTATTTAATCAATTTTAGAATAAGGCTGTAATGTAACAAAATGTGAAAAAAGTCAAGGGGTCTCAATAAAAGTGTGTGCATGTTGAGTGTATTTCCATGAGAAGTGCTGTGTGCTTAGAAAAGGATACAGTTGATGTGAGTAATGACTGTGTACAAGGGTGTGTGAGCGAGTGTGTGTAGACGCCACGGTACAGATACAGATCACAGAATAATGGCAGAGTCATTTTTTCTCTCTAGTAGGGAGAGGGAAGGAAGCCGGATGTTAATGAGAAAGAATGGGAGAGTGACACAGAACGAGGGAGGTGAGAGAAGGGGGAGAGACAGAGAGAACCAGCTCAGCATGTCAGAATTTGGGAGAGACGAGTTGCTCTGTGTGTGTGTGTGTGTGTGTGTGTGTGTGTGTGTGTGTGTGTGTGTGTGTGTGTGTGTGTGTGTGTGTGTGTGTGTGTGTGTGTGTGTGTGTGTGTGTGTGTGTGTGTGTGTGTGTGTGTGTGTGCCTGCGTGTTCTGTGTTTGATGTCAGGTACACAGATCTGAGACCATAGCAACACACTGTGCATCAAAACACCCTCTACCTCTTCTGAAATACAGCAACACAAGTTTGATTCAATTGCCAAACTGTACACATGGGGTGTTTCTCAAAATTACTACTACCGTACTCCGAGCATGCAAATTTGTGACGTAAATTGAGTAATTAGTATGCTTATTGGTCATAGTTAGTATGCCAAAAGTTCCCGGATATCGTACGACATTTGCCAAAATACGAATTATACAAGAAGTCGACACTATTTCCGTGCTTTTAGGGCCCATAATGCAATTCTATATAAAATGGGCGTGGATTCACATTGTTTTCAGATTTGAAGAAAATGGCAGAAAATATGCAGCCGAAGTCCAATGAGAGCGGATACAAATTCATTGCTTTAACTAATTATGACAAATGTTAAGAAAATGTTGAGCAATGTAATAAAGTAATGACTTTTCAAATAAGTTACCTTACACGTTATGTTGGCTGACAATTTGTTCGCTATACTATCCTTACGAACCACATAGCATATCATTACAGCAGTATGTACCGTTATGTTAGCTACCTACCTAACGTTAGTTGGCTACTAATACATCAAAATTACCAGTATATTAACTATATGCTATCTAAGTAACTACCCAACGTTTATTGGCCTGATTAATCCCGTAATTCTTAGTTTAGCTAAGTGGTATAGTCGTTGTACGTTCTCAATGGACATTCTGGTGCTTTCGTAAATTCGCTCTGGCTATCTACTCCAATTTCAGAGCACTCTCGTCTGAGTTTACCAGAGCGCAGAATAACTGATGTATTTACGAAAGCTCAACACCCGTTGAATATATGGCCGGTTTTAGTAAACGTTGGCAAAAAAACGTCATTAAATTGTTGCCAGCAACACAGTTAGTCACCAACGCTCTGGATAACATGAAAACTGCCTAACCAGCTCTGCTAGGGCGAGTACAATGGTCAGAGTGAGGTGTTCTCTCATGTGTGTCTGGAAATAGCTAGCAAGCTAGCCAACGTTAGCCAGTTAGCTTGGATGCTTGACTGCCATTGTGAGGTCAGAACGCTCAGATCAACCATGCTCCTCGGCCAGTGCATCCAGTGTGCGCTCTGAATGCTCCAAGAGCGAACCGCTCTGAATTTATAAATGGACAATCTGACAACGCTCTGAATTTACGAACGCCCAGAGCGCACTCTGAGCGTCCTCTGGTACTCCAGATTGTATTTAAAAACATACCCAAAGTTGTAAAATGTCAAGCTAGTAATTTGTTATGTTAAAAAGCTAGCAAGAGGTTGCATAGCAACAGCAACTTTCGGTAGACAGGCGAAGCTCTAGTACACTAAACTGAAAGGAAAACCTTCCCTTACAGTATACAAAAATGATCTAATAGTATGTAGTATATACTCATTAAGTATGTAGTATACAGTATTGTAATGAAACAGGCAGGGACCTTCTAGCCCGAGGTCCGGCTCGCTATCGACTGTGCCGCAAAAGCATGCTCAAGCGGCAGGTTCGATTTCCGAGCTTATAAACCCAGGGTCGTTACACTACTCCCTCCTTTCAAAGAGCGTGTCCTCGCGCTAGCTTTCGACTCTACGTCTTACAGGAACGCGCTCACCGGCCAAGCACACGCACTGTCGTGGATGCAAGGTCCGATCACTTCTGACACCAATGTAATGAAACAGCAGGGAGCAGGTCTCGAACCCTCGACCTTATAGCTCGAAGTCCAGCGCGCTATCGACTGTGCCGCAAAAGCATGCTCAAGCGGCAGAGTCGATTTCCACGCTTATAAACCCAGGGTCGTTACAGTATGTTAGTATGGGTATTCGAACACAGCTTCTGACTTCGTGTAACGTCTGTGAGAGCACCGCTCCAACCCCAGCCTCGGATGCGTCCACCTCTACGATGAATGCCAAAGAAGGGTCCGGATGCGCCAACACTGGCGCGTCGGTAAACAGCGCCTTCAAACGACGGAAAGCTCCGTCCGCCTCTGCTGACCACTGCAAACGCACCGGCCCCCCCTTCAGCAGTGAGGTAATAGGAGCCGCTACCTGACCAAAGCCCCGGATAAACCTCCGGTAGTAATTGGCAAACCCTAAAAACCGCTGCACCTCCCTTACCGTGGTCGGCCAATTACGCACGGCCTTGACGCGGTCACCCTCCATTACCACCCCCGAGGTGGAAATGCGATAACCCAGGAAGGAAACGGCTCGTTTGGAAAACTCACATTTCTCCGCCTTCACGTACAGGTCATGCTCCAGCAATCGCCCAAGAACCTTGCGTACCAGAGACACATGCGCGGCGCGTGTAGCGGAGTAAATCAAGATGTCGTCAATATACACCACTACACCCTGTCCGTGCAGGTCTCTGAGAATCTCATCAACAAAGGATTGAAAGATGGCTGGAGCATTCTTTAACCCGTACGGCATGACGAGGTACTCATAATGGCCAGATGTGGTACTAAACGCGGTTTTCCACTCATCTCCCTCCCGAATACGCACCAGATTATACGCGCTCCTAAGGTCCAGTTTCGTGAAGAATCGCGCCCCGTGAAATGATTCCACCGCCGTAGCGATGAGAGGTAGTGGATAACTGAAACCCACAGTGATGGAATTTAGACCTCGATAATCAATACACGGACGTAAACCACCATCCTTTTTCTTCACGAAAAAGAAACTCGAGGAGACGGGTGACATGGAGGGCCGAATGTACCCCTGTCCCAGGGCTTCCGTGACATATGTCTCCATAGCCAACGTCTCCTCCTGGGACAAAGGATACACGTGACTCCTGGGGAGTGCAGCGTTTACCTGGAGGTTTATCACGCAATCCCCCTGTCGATGAGGTGGTAATAAGGTCGCCTTCTTTTTACTGAAAGCGATAGCCAAATCGGCATACTCAGCAGGAATGCGCACAGTGGAAACCTGGTCTGGACTCTCCACCGTTGTCGCACCGATGGAAACTCCTAAACACCTGCCTGAACACTCATCAGACCACCCCTGGAGAGCTCCCTGTTTCCACAAAATCCTAGGATTGTGAATAGCCAGCCAGGGAATCCCCAGCACCACCGGAAACGCAGGTGAATCGATAAGGAACAGACTAATCCGCTCCTTATGATTCCCTTGCGTAAACATCTCCAGAGGAATCGTGGCCTCCCTGACCAGCCCTGACCCTAATGGTCGACTATCTAAGGAGTGCACGGAGAAAGGGGGGTCTACCTTCACTAACGGAATCCTCAACCTCTGAGCGAGTCCGCGATCTATAAAACTCCCCGCTGCGCCTGAATCGACTAGCGCCTTATGCTGGAGATAGGGGAAAAACTTCAGAAAACAAATTAACAAAAACATGTGACCAACAGGAAGCTCTGGGAGAGTGTGGTGCTGACTCACCTGGGGTGACCGAGGAGTGTTCTGCCTGCCCTCTCGACTCCCAGATGGACTCCTCCAGCACCGACCGGAAGTGTGCCCTCTCCGGCCACAATGGGTACAGGAGGAGCCTCCTCCTCCGGTCTCCCTAGATGCAGCCCCCCCCTAGCTCCATAGGGATGGGAGCGGGAGGGCCAGGAGGTGGAACTGACAGGACCCTTTCAGAACGTCCGTGAGCAGCCAGCAGATGGTCTAGCCGGATGGACATGTCGATCAGCTCATCCAAGCTGAACGTAGTGTCCCGACAAGCCAGCTCCCTGCGGACGTCCTCTCTTAGGCTACACCTGTAATGGTCTACCAGGGCCCTGTTGTTCCACCCCGCTCCAGCGGCTAAAGTCCGGAATTCCAGCGCGAAGTCCTGCGCACTCCTCATCCCCTGCCGGAGATGGAACAACCTCTCACCCGCCGCTCGTCCCTCCGGAGGATGATCGAACACGGCCCGGTGAACTCCGGGTAGTTGCCCTTCGCTGAGTCGGGCCCGTTCCAGACGGCATTGGCCCACTCCAGGGCTCTACCCGTCAGGCAGGAGACGAGGACACTCACGCTCTCCTCGTCCGAGGGAGCCGGCCGAGCGGTGGCCAGGTAGAGCTCTAGTTGTAACAGGAATCCCTGGCACCCCGCCGCCGCTCCATCGATCTGGCACCGGATCCCGCTGGAGGAGATAGTAGAGTTGCTGGTGGGAGGGTAGGTGGGGTAGTAGGGAGACCACTCCTCTCCCAACGGTCCATCCTCTCCATCATTTGATCCATCGCTGATCCGATGCGATGGAGGATGGACGTATGATGAAGGACTCTCTCCTCCATCGTGGGGAGAGGGGTGGTCGCTGCTCCTGCTGACTCCATATCGTGGTGCGGGCTTCTGTAACGTCTGGAGAGTGATGGGTGTGGAGTCAGACGCAGAGAGCAGAAGGTTGACGGGAAAAACGCTTTAATGTCCTTTCGTAAAGTAACCAGTTGAAAACATGGGTGAAGCCCAAAACACAGGTGCAACAAACCCAAAACCATAGTCACTAAAAAACCCGGACAGCGAAAACCCAAAAGAACACAAACACCACATACGTCAAATAACAACAAGCCCGCACAAACACCAGCGGGCTAAACGAACTTAAATAACACCCATCCCAAAACCCCAACAAGGAACAGGTGAAAACAATTAGACAAAAACAAACGAAAAGGAAAAAGGGATCGGTGGCAGCTAGTAGACCGGTGACGACGACTGCCGAGCGCCACCCGAACAGGAAGGGGAGCCACCTTCGGTGGTATTCGTGACACTTCGAAATTAAATGTTGCCTATTCACATTTCATGCTGCCTGACTACAATATTTTATCTTGATACGTTAATAAATACATGCAGTGTATATTTTTGCATATTTACCTGCCTACAATACCCACTAGTGTGAGTAAATTGCAAGCCCATAGTAAGTCAATAGGGCTAACTGGCTAGCTACTACTGTTAAATAGCCAGATAGCCACAAATAATTGTTAGCTAGCTAGCTACCCACGAAGAATTGACATCTACCTTGCATAGTTTTAGGTCATTTATCTGGTTAGCTAAATTATTATGATTCACGTACAGATAGCTGATAATTATGAAGTAAAAAGTTTACTTTGTGTATATCTGTTTTTTTCTCTATTGTTGACATTGTCCTGGTTGGAAGAAAGTTCCGTGAATGTGGAGGTGCAGTGTGAGGTAATACATTAAGGGGAGTGCGAGTGCGAGTGCTTCTCAAATGCAACGTTTTATGTGTTCTCCACACTCTCGTCCTCACAAGAATGTAGTAGGTGTGTGGTAGTAAATAATTGGTGTGTGGTAGTAGTTATGTGGTAGTAGGTGGTAGTAGGTAGCAGCATACCACCCTACATCCCACTGCTGGCTTTCCTCTGAAGCTAAGCAGGGTCGGTCCCCTGGTCAGTCCCTAGATGGGAGACCAGATGCTGCTGGAAGTGGTGTGGGGACAAACTAACCCTGATTCAGATGACCATCCTACCCATGCTAGATTACGGAGATGTCATTTATAGATTGGCTGGTAAGGGTGCTCTCGAGCGGCAATATGTTCTTTACCATTCGGCCATCAGATTTGGCACCAATGCTCCTTATAGGACACATCACTGCACTCTATACTCCTCTGTAAACTGGTCATCTCTGTATACCCGTTGCAAGACCCACTGGTTGATGCTTATTTATAAAACCCTCTTAGGCCTCACTCCCCTTATCTGAGATATCTACAGCAGCCCTCATCCTCCACATACAACACCCGTTCTGCCAGTCGCATTCTGTTGAAGGTCCCCAAAGCACACACATCCCTGAGTCGCTCCTCTTTTCAGTTCGCTGCAGCTAGTGACTGGAACGAGCTGCAACAAACACTCAAACTGGACAGTTTTATCTCAGTCTCTTCATTCAAAGACTCAATCATGTTCACTCTTACTGACAGTTGTGGCTGCGTGATGTATTGTTGTCTCTACCTTCTTGCCCTTTGTGCTGTTGTCTGTGCCCAATCAATTTTTGTCCCATGTTTTATGCTGGTACCATGTTGGCATGCTGCCATGTTGTGTTGCTACCATGCTGTGTTGTCATGTGTTGCTGCCATGCTATGTTGTTGTCTTAGGTCTCTCTTTATGTAGTGTTGTGGTGTCTCTCTTGTCGTGATGTGTATTCTGTCCTATTTTATTTTAAAACATTTAATCCCAGCCCCCGTCCCCGCAGGAGGCCTTTTGCCTTTTGGTAGGTCGTTATTGTAAATAAGAATTTGTTCTTAACTGACTTGCCTAGTTAAATAAGATAAATCAAAATAAAAAATATGTATACTTCCAGTTGAGATCTGTTGAGAGAGAATGGTGGGCCAGGCCCATCAAACACATCCCTCTACCATCTGTGATGTCCAACCAGGAGACCGCATTGGCAGATGTATTCTTCCAGTTGAGATCTGTTGAGAGGCAGTGCTGTCAAGACTGAATATTCATCAAGGAATATAGCCAAATATCTATCGGAAAATAGCAAAAAATACAGAATATGCCATTGAAAATACTGCAATATTTCAAAGCAATCCTAAATATCCAATATTGTGGCTGGGCTTTCGGTATTACTTCTGTCAACGGCATCTATTCTATTACTACATCCTTCACTCCATAACAACAATCTCCACCATCCATACACATGTTCTTCTCCTGAACACGTGAGCTGCAGAACAGAGCGCCCTGGCAGTGCCAACCCCTGGTGACCCCTGCTTGGTGAACTCTTGACAGTGAGATAATTATGTTAGATAACTCTGTGTCCCTCAGGCTGGGGGCTCCCCTGTCGCTAGGCATAGTCTAATATGGCTGATAGGGTAACACCCATCGGAACGCTCCCTCACCTCATAAACCCAAATGAAGTGCCTGGTGAGGAGCCAATGGGGCGCTGCAGCACTGGGGTGGCAGGGGGACATGGAAACAATGTCCTGTCCTGACTATGAGGGAATAACCAAACCAACACACGAGGCTACCTGGAACCGCAGGTATCCTAGAGTTCAGAGAGGGATGGCACGGGGATGGCCCAGGGATGGCACGAGGACGGCAGCAGGGACACCTCACACCAGCCTGACCTAACTAGTGAGGAGCGCTCCCACACAGAGGTGTCACGGGTACAGCTGCCACACAGAGGTGGCACGGGGACATCAGGTCAGGGACACCTCATACCTGCCAGACCTGACTGGTGAGGAGCGCTCCCACACGGAGGTGTCACGGGTACAGCTGCCACACAGAGGTGGCACGGGGACATCAGGTCAGGGACACCTCATACCTGCCAGACCTGACTGGTGAGGAGCGCTCCCACACGGAGGTGTAACGGGTACAGCTGCCACACAGAGGTGGCACGGGGACATCAGGTCAGGGACACCTCATACCTGCCAGACCTGACTGGTGAGGAGCGCTCCCACACAGAGGTGTCACGGGTACAGCTGCCACACAGAGGTGGTATGGGGGAATTAGGAAGGGGACGCCTCATACCTGCCAGACCTGACAGAGGAAGAATAACATAAGTAACACCTTCAAACTGTGAAGGTTTGAGTTACTCTTCAATCAGATGCTCTGAGTCTGACCAAGGTCATCACTGACGGAAACCTTAGCCAATCTAACCGTTGACATTACATCTGAGGTCTGTGTAGTCTCCTTTTCACTCTGATATTTTCTTCTGCACCTTTACTTAGCCTAATGGTCCGTTTGCAGCAAGTCATAAAGTGAGGACACAAGGTACCAGAAAAAGATGACAGGGTATTTTATAATCATAAAGCATTAGGTGGCATCTTAGGAAACTGCCATACGAATCAAGGTGGTGGTGACCCCCTGGAATAGAAGACGGGAATAGAAGAGACAAGGCCGATGAACAGAAGGAACAGAAAGAACAAATGAATGAGATTGAAAGTAAAAGATTTTGTCTACTATGTAGACAAAAGAGTTTAGCTCTAACCAGCTCCTGACAGTTCCAATCCATCACTAGAGGTCTAAATACGAGACCTGGGTTCAAATACTATTTCATATCATTTCAGCTGGGCTTCATTGCGCTTGCCTGGCGGAATGGACCAATATGACAGTCGCACAAGTATTTTAAAGATTTTGAATAGTATTTGAACACAGGTCTGATTCTATCATTCCTGTCCTCGACACAGTGAGAACTGTGACCCCTCCTAACCCTGATCCTTAACTCTGTAATAAACCCCTGACCCCAATAAATAGGCCATAGGAGCGAATAATTACAATTTAGCAGATTAACACTGGAGTGATAAATCATCAGATGATCATGTGCAAGTAGAGATACTGGTGTGCAAAAGAGCAGAAAAGAGCAAATTGGGTGGGCTATTTACAGATGGACTATGTACAGCTGCAGCGATCGGTTAGCTGCTCAGATAGCAGATGTTTAAAGTTGGTGAGGGAAATAAAAGTCTCCAACTTCAGCGATTTTTGCAATTCGTTCCAGAATACCCTGTCATAAATACCCTGTCATTATGCACAGTAGATCTATTCTATTTGAAGTGTTATTGCTTTGTGTTGACGTCTGCTAGTCCCAGTTACTATGGTACACTGTTCAGGCCTCATCATCCTAAGGCTGCGTTTACACAGGCAGCCCAATTCTGATCCTTTCCCACTAACATTTCTGGCATAATGCCAATTAATCTGATCCATTAAATCAATCTAATAAAAACCAATATACAAAACAATAACTCACGGGTCTCGGGTATATGTCATTTTAACTGTCCGGAATGGCCCCTACAGATCAGAACGGGACTGCTGTAGTAGAGAGAGAGAGAGAGAGATTTAATCATTTATGCTGCTGCTCTTGCTTTTCACGAGAGTGGAGTGTTGCGAGTGTAGCTTGTTGTTGGCCAATCATGAGTCATCGAAGCAGCAATAGGCTACAGTCATAGAGCCTCTTTCCGTGTGTGGAAAAAGTTAGGAGATATCTAATCAATGGAAAATGGAATTAAAATGACGGAATTTAAAGGTAGCCCTTTCCTGCAGTCAAATGACCAAATCACCCTCTATTGGCCTCATGGGTGGAATGTTAATTATTACTTAAAAGAAACCGCTGATGTATATAAAGTGTAATATAGGGAAGCACACTCAAAATTAAATACATGGTACAGGTGTCTACTTTTTTAAAGACCATAACCATGTGTGTGATGTGTATACTTTAGTTTCAAAGTAGATTTGTTTAAGACTACCAAGAATCACTTTGTTATAATGCCTTACCTCCCTAATCTTACTACATTTGCACAAACTGTATATAGACTTTTCTATTGTGTTATTGACTGTACGTTTGTTTATCCCATGTGTAACTCTGTGTTGTTTGTGTCGCACTGCTTTGCTTTATCTTGGCCAGGTTGCAGTTGTAAATGAGAACTTGTTCTCAACTGGCCTACCTGGTTAAATAATGGTGAAATCCCCAAAAATAATCATATTTGATTCTAAATAACCTAGCTGTGGCAGCTATTAGTCTACTATAGCGCGAGTCGGCTTGGTTGGTTGCTATCTCTTGTCTCTCCTTCCTCCCTGTGTCACTCTCTCACAGTACGGCCCCTCCCCGCCTACTAGAGCGGCACCTTTCGCCTTCCTCTCACGCTTTATCAGCTCCGGTTAATAAAGTAGCTTATAAAATTACTTTTCTGCTGCTTCCCTCACTCGGATCGGGTCTGGATCTGACCAGGTCTATACGGAATGGGTCTAGTTGTCCTCGGGTCCGTTCTCTATATTTAAAAAATTGATGTATGTATATCGGGTCTGGGTGGGAAAGCCCCAGGTCCATTTCGGAACGGCTCCAACCTTTTGAACCCGTGAAGACCTATAGTGCACACACACAATGCACAATGTTCTTCACAGAGGTGATTTAGAATCTCTCCCCAGGCTACACTCACACACCTCCCTGATCTGGCCTTAGTGTTGGCTCCTGGTTCGTGCTCCCTCCTGTCTCCCCCGCTGTTCCCTCACTGTTCCCCTGAGATCTGGCCTGAGAGATGTGTTCTAATCTAGCATCATTGATTTCATGGATGGCATACTCTGACACGTGTACAGTATGGCGTAGCCTATACAATGGTGTATTATACCAGGGCCATGTATACAAGCCAGCAGCATACCACACTGCATTCCACTGCTGGCTTGCTTCTGAAGCTAAGCAGGGTTGGTCCTGGTCAGTCCCTGGATGGGAGACCAGATGCTGCTGGAAGTGGTGTTGGAGGGGCAGTAAGAGGCACTCTTTCCTCTGGTCTAAAAAATATCCCAATGCCCCAGGGCAGTGATTGGGGGCACTGCCCTGTGTAGGGTGCTGTCTTTCGGATGGGACGTTAAATGGGTGTCCTGACTCTCTGAGGTCATTAAAGATCCCATGGCACTTAATGTAAGAGTAAGGGTGTTAACCCTGGTGTCCTGGCTAAATTCCCAAGCTGTCCCTCATATCATCCCCAGCTTACAATTGGCTCTTTCATCCATCATTCATGGAGTAGACTAACAGATGGGGTGGCCTAACAGGTGGAGTGAACTAATAGATGGAGTAGACTAACAGGTGGAGTGGACTAATAGATGGAGTGGTCTATTAGATGGAGTGGTCTGTTAGATGGAGTGGTCTGTTAGATGGAGTGGACTAATAGATGGAGTAGACTAATAGATGGAGTAGACTAACAGGTGGAGTAGACTAATAGATGGAGTAGACTAATAGGTGGAGTAGACTAATAGATGGAGTAGACTAATAGGTGGAGTGGACAGGGGCAACAGTATGTGAAATGACATTATAATAAATCAGACAGAATCACATTATGGCTAGGGTTCATGTTTGCATACTGTATCATAACAATATCCCTGGAAATCAGAAATGATGTTACCATAAAGTGTCAGTGTTTACTTAGGCCGTAAGTGGCCATTAATTCAGCAGGAAGCAACGGGAGAGAGGCTTGCAGTGTGATACACTAGTTTTATGGCTCCCATAACAACTGATTGTCTGTGCAATCAACAGAAATAACCACAAAATCAATGTCTCAGTACCAACGTGTGTGTGTGTGTGTGGCATCCGGTTCTGTATGTCGTTTAGCCACTTAACAAGGGAGTATACAAGAGAGGCTGAGTCCAATTAAGAGTCCAATTAAGAGTAAACACACACTTTATCTATAGGATGAAGATCTGGTGTGTGTGTGTGTGTGTGTGTGTGTGTGTGTGTGTGTGTGTGTGTGTGTGTGTGTGTGTGTGTGTGTGTGTGTGTGTGTGTGTGTGTGTGTGTGTGTGTGTGTGTGTGTGTGTGTGTGTGTGTGTGTGTGTATGTAGATGGAGTGTTTGTGTTTAACTAGTGTGTTTGTGTTTAACTCGTGCCCCTTAACGTTATTGAGACCAATCCAACCTGTTCTGCTACTGTAACACACCTAGGCACAGATTTAGGATCAAATCCTAACCTTCACTCCACAAACTCTCACAGTCTCAATTTAGAATCAGAAGTTTGTCCATAAATATCACATTTAGAAGGTTAAGTTTAGGCATTAATTCTGAATGGTTTAGGTAAGGGTTAAGGTTTGGGATTGGGTTATGAATATTTAACATAAGGGTTAAGGTTTGGGGTAGGGTTATGAATGGTTAAGGTAAGGGTTAAGGTTCGGGATAGGGTTATGAATGTTTAACATAAGGGTTAAGGTTTGGGATAGGGTTATGAATGGTTAAGGTAAGGGTTAAGATTTGGGATAGGGTGATGAATGTTTAACATAAGGTTTAAGGTTTGGGATAGGGTTATGAATGGTTAAGGTAAGGGTTAAGGTTTGGGGTAGGGTTATGAATGTTTAACATAAGGGTTAAGGTTTGGGATAGGGTTATGAATGGTTAAGGTAAGGGTTAAGGTTTGGGGTAGGGTTATGAATGTTTAACATAAGGGTTAAGGTTTGGGATAGGGTTATGAATGGTTAAGGTAAGGGTTAAGGTTTGGGATAGGGTTATGAATGGTTAAGGTAAGGTTTAAGGTTTGGGATAGGGTTATGAATGTTTAAGGTAAGGATTAAGGTTTGGGATAGGGTTATGAATGGTTAAGGTAAGGGTTAAGGTTTGGGATAGGGTTATGAATGGTTAACATAAGGTTTAAGGTTTGTGATAGGGTTATGAATGTTTAAGGTAAGGGTTAAGGTTTGGGATAGGGTTATGAATGGTTAAGGTAAGGGTTAAGGTTTGTGATAGGGTTATGAATGGTTAAGGTAAGGGTTAAGGTTTAGGATAGGGTTATTTAAAAAAATAAAAAATAATTCACCTTTATTTAACCAGGTAGGCTAGTTGAGAACAAGTTCTCATTTACAACTGCGACCTGGCCAAGATAAAGCATAGCAGTGTGAACAGACAACAACACAGAGTTACACATGGAGTAAACAATAAACAAGTCAATAACACAGGAGGAAAAAATTTGTCTATATACATTGTGTGCAATAGGCATGAGGAGGTAGGTAATAAATAGGCCATAGGAGCGAATAATTACAATTTAGCAGATTAACACTGGAGTGATAAATCATCAGATGATCATGTGCAAGTAGAGATACTGGTGTGCAAAAGAGCAGAAAAGTAAATAAATAAAAACAGTATGGGGATGAGGTAGGTAAATTGGGTGGGCTATTTACAGATGGACTATGTACAGCTGCAGCGATCGGTTAGCTGCTCAGATAGCAGATGTTTAAAGTTGGTGAGGGAAATAAGTCTCCAACTTCAGCGATTTTTGCAATTCGTTCCAGAATTCGTTCCAATTCGTTCCAGTTATGAATGATTAAGGTAAGGGTTAAGATTTGGGATAGGGTTATGAATGGTTAAGGTAAGGGTTAAGGTAAGGGTTAAGGTTTGGGATAGGGTTATGAATGGTTAAGGTAAGGGTTAAGGTTTGGGATAGGGTTATGAATGGTTAAGGTAAGGGTTAAGACTGTGTCTGTGCCTCAACCTAGGTTGGGCAAAACTAAACATGGCGGTGTTCGCCTTAGCAATCTCACTAGGATAAAGACCTCCTCCATTCCTGCCATTATTGAAAGAGATCGTGATACCTCACATCTCAAAATAGGGCTACTTAATGTTAGATCCCTCACTTCAAAGGCAGTTATAGTCAATGAACTAATCACTGATCATAATCTTGATGTGATTGGCCTGACTGAAACATGGCTTAAGCCTGATGAATTTACTGTGTTAAATGAGGCCTCACCTCCTGGTTACACTAGTGACCATATCCCCCGTGCATCCCGCAAAGGCGGTGTTGCTAACATTTACGATAGCAAATTTCAATTTACAAAAAAAAAAAAAAAATGACGTTTTCGTTTTTTGAGCTTCTAGTCGTGAAATCTATGCAGCCTACTCAATCACTTTGTATAGCTACTGTTTACAGGCCTCCTGGGCCATATACAGCGTTCCTCACTGAGTTCCCTGAATTCCTATCGGACCTTGTAGTCATAGCAGATAATATTCACATTTTTGGTGATTTTAATATTCATATGGGAAAGTCCACAGACCCACTCCAAAAGGCTTTTGGAGCCATCATCGACTCAGTGGGTTTTGTCCAACATGTCTCTGGACCTACTCACTGCCACAGTCATACTCTGGACCTAGTTTTGTCCCATGGAATAAATGTTGTAGATCTTAATGTTTTTCCTCATAATCCTGGACTATCGGACCACCATTTTATTACGTTTGCAATCGCAACAAATAATATGCTCAGACCCCAACCAAGGAGCATCAAAAGTCGTGCTATAAATTCTCAGACAACACAAAGATTCCTTGATGCCCTTCCAGACTCCTTCTGCCTACCCAAGGACGTCAGAGGACAAAAATCAGTTAACCACCTAACTGAGGAACTCAATTTAACCTTGCGCAATACGCTAGATGCAGTTGCACCCCTAAAAACTAAAAACATTTGTCATAAGAAACTAGCTCCCTGGTATACAGAAAATACCCGAGCTCTGAAGCAAGCTTCCATAAAATTGGAACGGAAATGGCGCCACACCAAACTGGAGGTCTTCCGACTAGCTTGGAAAGACAGTATCGTGCAGTATCGAAGAGCCCTCACTGCTGCTCGATCATCCTACTTTTCCAACTTAATTGAGGGAAATAAGAACAATCCAAAATTTATTTTTGATACTGTTGCAAAGCTAACTAAAAAGCAGCATTCCCCAAGTGAGGATGGCTTTCACTTCAGCAGTAATAAATTCATGAACTTCTTTGAGGAAAAGATCATGATCATTAGAAAGCAAATTACGGACTCCTCTTTAAATCTGCGTATTCCTCCAAAGTTTAGCTGTCCTGAGTCTGCACAACTCTGCCAGGACCTAGGATCAAGAGAGACACTTAAGTGTTTTAGTACTATATCTCTTGACACAATGATGAAAATAATCATGGCCTCTAAACCTTCAAGCTGCATACTGGATCCTATTCCAACTAAACTACTGAAAGAGCTGCTTCATGTGCTTGGCCCTCCTATGTTGAACATAATAAACGGCTCTCTATCCACCGGATGTGTACCAAACTCACTAAAAGTGGCAGTAATAAAGCCTCTCTTGAAAAAGCCAAACCTTGACCCAGAAAATATAAAAAACTATCGGCCTATATCGAACCTTCCATTCCTCTCAAAAAATTTTGAAAAAGCTGTTGCGCAGCAACTCACTTCCTTCCTGAAGACAAACAATGTATACGAAATGCTTCAGTCTGGTTTTAGACCCCATCATAGCCCTGAGACTGCACTTGTGAAGGTGGTAAATGACCTTTTAATGGCGTCAGACCGAGGCTCTGCATCTGTCCTCGTGCTACTAGACCTTAGTGCTGCCTTTGATACCATCGATCACCACATTCTTTTGGAGAGACTGGAAACCCAAATTGGTCTACACGGACAAGTTCTGGCCTAGTTTAGATCTTATCTGTCGGAAAGATATCAAGTGTCTCTGTGAATGGTTTGTCCTCTGACAAATCAACTGTACATTTCGGTGTTCCTCAAGGTTTCGTTTTAGGACCACTATTGTTTTCACTATATATTTTACCTCTTGGGGATGTCATTCGAAAACATAATGTTAACTTTCACTGCTATGCGGATGACACACAGCTGTACATTTCAATGAAACATGGTGAAGCCCCAAAATTGCCCTCGCTAGAAGCCTGTGTTTCAGACATAAGGAAGTGGATGGCTGAAAACTTTCTACTTTTAAACCCGGACAAAACAGAGATGCTTGTTCTAGGTCCCAAGAAACAAAGAGATCTTCTGTTAAATCTGACAATTCATCTTGATGGTTGTAAAGTCGTCTCAAATAAAACTGTGAAGGACCTCGGCGTTACTCTGGACCCTGATCTCTCTTTTGACGAACATATCAAGACTGTTTCAAGGACAGCTTTTTTCCATCTACGTTAACATTGCAAAAATCAGAAATGTTCTGTCCAAAAATGATGCAGAAAAATTAATCCATGCTTTTGTTACTTCTAGGTTAGACTACTGCAATGCTTTACTTTCCGGCTACCCGGATAAAGCACTAAATAAACTTCAGATAGTGCTAAATACGGCTGCTAGAATCCTGACTAGAACCAAGAAATTTGATCATATTACTCCAGTGCTAGCTTCCCTACACTGGCTTCCTGTTAAGGCAAGGGCTGATTTCAAGGTTTTACTGTTAACCTATAAAGCGTTACATGGGCTTGCTCCTACCTATCTTTCCGAGTTGGTCCTGCCGTACATACCTACACGTACGCTACGGTCACAAGACGCAGGCCTCCTAATTGTCCCTAGAATTTCTAAGCAAACAGCTGGAGGCAGGGCTTTCTCCTATAGATCTCCATTTTTATGGAATGGTCTGCCTACCCATGTGAGAGACGCAGACTCGGTCTCAACCTTTAAGTCTTTACTGAAGACTTATCTCTTCAGTAGGTCATATGATTGAGTGTAGTCTGGCCCAGGAGTGTGAGGGTGAACGGAAAGGCTCTGGAGCAACGAACCGCCCTTGCTGTCTCTGCCTGGCCGGTTTCCCCCTCTCCACTGGGATTCTCTGCCTCTAACCCTATTACAGGGGCTGAGTCACTGGCTTACTGGTGCTCTTTCATGCCGTCCCTAGGAGGGGTGCGTCACTTGAGTGGGTTGAGTTACTGACGTGATCTTCCTGTCTGGGTTGGCGCCCCCGCTTGGTTTGTGCTGTGGTGGAGATCTTTGTGGGCTATACTCGATCTTTGTAAGTTGGTGGTTGAAGATATCCCTCTAGTGGTGCGGGGGCTGTGCTTTGGCAAAGTGAGTGGGGTTATATCCTTCCTGTTTGGCCCTGTCCGGGGGTATCATCGGATGGGGCCACAGTGTCTCCTGACCCCTCCTGTCTCAGCCTCCAGTATTTATGCTGCAGTAGTTTATGTGTCGGGGGGCTAGGGTCAGTTGGTTATATCTGGAGTACTTCTCCTGTCTTATCCGGTGTCCTGTGTGAATTTAAGTATGCTCTCTCTAATTCTCTCCTTCTCTCTTTCTTTCTCTCTCTCGGAGGACCTGAGCCCTAGGACCATGCGTCAGAACTACCGGGCATGATGACTCCTTGCTGTCCCCAGTCCACCTGGCCTTGCTGCTGTTCCAGTTTCAACTGTTCTGCCTGCGGCTATGGAACCCTGACCTGTCCACCGGACGTGCTACCTGTCCCAAACCTGCTGTTTTCAACTCTCTAGAGACCGCAGGAGCGGTAGAGATACTCTTAATGATCGGCTATGAAAAGCCAACTGACATTTACTCCTGAGGTGCTGACTTGCTACACCCTCGATAACTACTGTGATTATTATTATTTGAACATCTTGGCCATGTTCTGTTATAATCTCCACCCGGCACAGCCAGAAGAGGACTGGCCACCCCCCATAGCCTGGTTCTAGGTTTCTTCCTAAGTTTTGGCCTTTCTAGGGAGTTTTTCCTAGCCACCGTGCTTCTACACCTGCATTGCTTGCTGTTTGGGGTTTTAGGCTGGGTTTCTCTACAGCACTTCGAGATATTAGCTGATGTACGAAGGGCTATATAAAATAAACTTGATTTGATTTGAGGTTTGGGATAGGGTTATGAATAGTTAAGGTAAGGGTTAAGGTTTGTGATAGGGTTATGAATGGTTAAGGTAAGGGTTAAGGTTTGGGATAGGGTTATGAATGGTTAAGGTAAGGGTTAAGGTTTGGGATAGGGTTATGAATGGTTAAGGTAAGGGTTAAGGTTTGGGATAGGGTTATGAATGGTTAGGGTAAGGGTTAAGGTTTGGGATAGGGTTATGAATGGTTAGGGTAAGGGTTAAGGTTTGAGATAGGGTTATGAATGGTTAAGGTAAGGGTTAAGGTTTGGGATAGGGTTAAAACTACAAAATAAAAATAGATTGCCTAGCACTGGGATTGAACATGTGACCCACGTCCTCCATCCCCGTCCACAAGGCCCTAGCAAACTGAATTTGAACTTAGGCAAGTCAAACAGAAGAGCAGGGAGGGGAGGGAGAGGAGGAGAAAGGAGGAGGAGAGGAGGGGGAGAAGAGGAGATGAGAAGAGTGGGAGGAGGAAGAGGTGAGCTGTTAAAATTTAGCTCACATCAATTACTCCACATTTCAGCTCCTCTCTTCTGTGTGTCTGAGTGTCATCTGAGGTTTCTCTGATCCCTCAGGCTCTCCCTCTCTGGGCTCTCTCTCTCTCTCTGTGTGTGTGTGTGTGTGTGTGTGTGTGTGTGTGTGTGTGTGTGTGTGTGTGTGTGTGTGTGTGTGTGTGTGTGTGTGTGTGTGTGTGTGTGTGTGTGTGTGTGTGTGTGTGTGTGTGTGTGTGTGTGTGTGTGTGTGTGTGTGTGTGTGTGAGAGGATCCCCTTCAGAGCTCTGGCTTACAGGGGACTGGAGAAAGGAGCTAGTGTAGTACAGGACTCTCAATAGGACTATGATACAGAGCTAATATGATCGGCTTTACACAAGGCCCATTCTATCTAGAGAGGATACAGAGGCCACAGTAGGAAAGATATTACATTTAGAAACGACAGGAGCAAGAAATGTATCACTTCTTCAGTCTTAAGCCTGTCGCATGTTTCCCAGTCAAAACAGTTTGCGCATATATTATGACAACATTTTGTGAAGTTTTTGTTTGTTTTTGTGTTTGGCAGGGTTGTTTTCTGGCTGTTCGCCCATGCATTTTATTTTCTTGAGGCATGTCGAAGTTTGGTAGCCAGAGTCTACACCCCTTCGTCGGTGATGGGTCAACAGAAGGAGTGGGAACTATGGGCGGGATCTTCAATTAAGTGTTTGTTGTCATTCAACCAGAGACAACTAGTTTTCATGCACATTTCTTCACTTGAGAAATACTGCAACAAACATCTTAGTTAGATGTCAAAATTAATGATTTCTTGATTTATCTTAATTCTGACTATTTTGAGGAAGTGTATACCGGCTATGTTGATGCTGAGGCGTCTCAAGACGGACAAACATTAATATTGTTGTTTTTCAAGCCAATTTCTTTTAAGGCAGTATGCGATGAACAGACATTTGCTTCTCATAGACGAGTTCTGCTAGAAGCAAACCCAACCTAGTATGTGGGCGCCTTTAGCATTTCAACCTTTTCCTTATATAGTGTAGCTAAGTATCACGCAGTTTGATTCAATCATTTTGTGATGGAAACATAGTCGCACACGCTGACCGTCGTGACCATACTGCTGCTGACTCAGACACACAGGTTACCTGACAGTAGACTCAGGAGACAAAGAAGCAGATGAACTCAGACTGCGGACATTACCTTCACATCTCCCTGCCTCCTCCCTCTCTCGCTCTGAGTTCTATATATAGCAGTTAATTTTCAGCCTAGCAAACTGGAGTTAAACAAAGGTCCAATGCAGCCATTTTCTCTCAATATTAAACCATTTCTGGGTAATAATTAAGCAGTGGTAGAAAAAGTACCAAATTGTCATACTTGAGTAAAAGTATAGATACCTTAATAGAAAGTTACTCAAGTAAAAGGGAAAATCACCCAGTAAAATAGTACTTGAGTAAAACTCTAAAAGTATTTGGTTTTAAATATACTTAAGTATCAAAAGTAAATGTAATTGCTAAAATATACTTAAGTATCAAAAGCAGAAGTAAAAGTATGTATCATTTCAAATTCCTTATATTAAGCAAAGGAGATGGTGCCCTTTTCTTGCTTTCAAAATGTACGGATAGCCAGGGGCACACTCCCAAACTCAGACATTACTTACAAAAGATTTGCATTTGTGTTTAGTGCGTCCGCCAGACCATAAGCAGTAGGGTTGACCACGTGTTCTCTTCATAAGTGTGTCAATTTCACAATTTCCCTGTCCTGCTAAGCATTCAAAATGTAACGAATACTTTGGGTTGTCAGGGAAAATGTATGGAGTAAGGAATGTAGTGAAGTAAAAGTAAAAGCTGTCAAAAATATAAATAGTAAAGTAAAGTACAGATGCCCCAAAAAACGACTTAAGTAGTACTTTAAACTTTTAAAGTACTTTACACCATTGCAATTAAGTACCTTACTGTGATTGTTTTCATTAAAAATTGTCAAAAATAAATAAATGCTTCTTAGCTAAGAGCAATTTCTCAAGCAATACTTTTCCTAGGACTGTCTGGGAGTGTGTATCAAGAATGGTCCACCACCCAAAGGACATCCAGCCCGGGAGGAGGGTTCCCCCTGGGCTATCTGCGTATCAGAAGTTTGCGATGTGTGTGTGTGTGATGTTTAAAGAGCTAAAGCACAGGGAGTTCCCTGTGCATAATGTGTCCAATGAGACAAAAGAAGGTAGAGAGAGAGCGAGTGAGAGAGATGGAGAGATGTCAATCTATTGCATTAGCTCACTTAACCCTTTGTGACCTCCTTCCCTAACGGAAACTCCACTTTTCAATGACTCATGCTGTGCCACAGTCTAACATGATTAACAGTGACAGAAAATGCTACAACTCAGTCCAGCCTGACAAAAAATTGACCAGGTGGAGTTTCAAACCTGTCTGACAATAACAGCTAGTTTTCAGGTTACATATCCCTCCCTTTAGGCTCTTCCAATTTGGCCCCTCACTCAGACCACTCCCAGACAGTCCTAAGAAAATTCTTGCCTGAGAAATTGTTCTTTGCTAAGAGCCTTTAAAAAAAAAAAAATTATGACAATTTTAATCGAAAACAAATCACAATAATTGTTATTTTGAGGTTGAATGCTGACATTGTACCTAATGATGTTGGAGGAGAGATGTCTCTGGGGAATGCCTGTAAACCCTTAGACTAAAGTAACAGTCCAGAGTGGGCGGCAGGTAGCCTGGTGGTTAAGAGCGTTTGGCCAGTAACCAAAAGGTCGCTGGAAAGGCACTTAACCCTAGCTGCTCTGGAGAAATGCGTCTGCTAAATTACTAAAATGTAAATGAGTAGACGTGCAAACACAACTGCATGAGAGGATGTCTCCATTTGGTAGCTTCACTCCCCAGTGGTCTTCATATTATAGAGGGACAGTGGGAAGCATCATGGGATATGTAGTCTGAATTATGAAAATACGTAGTTGGCTTATTGTTAGAATGTTGTTACCATGGTATAATGTAACTTTGTTTTGATGTAACTTTGTTTCCATGTAACTTTGTTTTGATGTAACTTTGTTTCCATGTAACTTTGTTTTGATGTAACTTTGTTTCCATGTAACTTTGTTTCCATGTAACTTTGTTTTGATGTAACTTTGTTTTGATGTAACTTTGTTTTGATGTAACTTTGTTTCCATGTAACTTTGTTTTGATGTAACTTTGTTTCCATGTAACTTTGTTTTGATGTAACTTTGTTTCCATGTAACTATGTTTTGATGTAACTTTGTTTCCATGTAACTTTGTTTTGATGTAACGTTTTTTCCATGTAACTTTGTTTCCATGTAACTTTGTTTTGATGTAACTTTGTTTCCATGTAACTTTGTTTTGATGTAATTTCCATGTAACTTTGTTTTGATGTAATTTTGTTTCCATGTAACTTTGTTTTGATGTAACTTTGTTTCCATGTAACTTTGTTTTGATGTAACGTTGTTTCCATGTAACTTTGTTTTGATGTAACGTTTTTTCCATGTAACTTTGTTTCCATGTAACTTTGTTTTGATGTAACTTTGTTTCCATGTAACTTTGTTTTGATGTAATTTCCATGTAACTTTGTTTTGATGCAACTTTGTTTTGATGCAACTTTGTTTCCATGTTACCCTGTGTACCATGTTGCATCATTCTGAGCTGTGTGTGTGTTTGTGCATGCTAGTGTGTGTGTGTGTGTGTCATGTAGCGGTAACGTTCTGTCTTTCATTTAGACCAGATAAGGAGGGCTAGAGTTCAGCTCATGCCTGACACCCACCCACCCACCCACCCACCCACCCACCCACCCACCCACCCACCCACCCACCCACCCACCCACCCACACACACACACACACACACACACACACACACACACACACACACACACACACACACACACACACACACACACACACACACACACACACACACACACACATTCTCTTATCTGGGTTCTCCTCAACCAGGCCTGCCCAAACATGGTCAAAATCCCACAGAACAAGTGCACACATGCACGAAGACACACACGCACGCACGAAGACACACACACACACACACACACACACACACACACACACACACACACACACACACACACACACACACACACACACACACACACACACACACACACACACACACACACACACACACACACACACACACACACACACACAATGGGCCATTGACCTCCCAGCCCCAGTAGAAACAGTGGAGCCTGGGTCCAGCCAGAACTTCATTATCCCCTAGATATACTTACCCTGCTGCCCCATGGACAAGTCATTAGTGGACTAGATATACTTACCCTGCTGCCCCATGGACAAGTCATTAGTGGACTAGATATACTTACCCTGCTGCCCCATGGACAAGTCATTAGTGGACAGACTAATAATAGACAGACAGACAGATGTGCTACGGACTGCTGCAGGTCTGTCCCATTCCTTTTCTCTGTCCCTCCATTCCTTCTCTCTCCCCCTTTCCTTCCAGTTTCAGCATGACCCCCTCAGAGAGAGAGAGAGAGAATTGAGAGAGGGAGAGAGGGAGCTCTCTCGCTCCAGGGAAAGCTCCACAAAACCTCAGAATTCTTCCTGTCCAAATAATTTGGTATAAAAGAGGACTTTTGTGCCTCGCTGATCCTTACCAGCCAGGAGAATACAGCATATTTTCCAGCTTCTGAACTAAAACATAAGGCGAGACAGACAAAGAGAGGGGGGGAAGGGGACAGGGGTGAGGCAAGGGGAGAGGAGGAGATAGGGACAGGGGGCTGGGGTTAAATGCTTCCCCAGAATGAAGGCTGTCCACAGAGGGAGACTGACCCCGAGCGAAACTTCTGGTTAGTGTCTGTGTTGTGTGGGTTTATTATGTTGTAGCCAGATCAAATGGTAGTTATACACATAACTAACTATAGTAGTTGTTATATAGATCAGATCCTAGATTTCTAGGCAGATAACCTAGTCGTATGTAATCAATGGTGATCCACTGGTGGCTAAATGTGAGTGGAATTTAAACACCATTACTATCAGAGTCTTTTACTAATGTCAGCCAAATGCTACCGTACTGATCACCATTACCTACACTGTATTTGATAAGAACTACAGGAATGACAAACATGACCTACATGTTAATACAAATGTCAGCTCCACTTCAGCAAACACTGCCTGAATGAAAAACCTTTATTATTACATTTCTAGGTATTGTTTTTACATTTTGTCTCACAGAAGAGAGAGCAAACAGTAGAGATAAAAAGAGACATATATAAAGAGAGGGATAATAGAGCGAGAGACATGCGGAGAGAGATAAAGAGAGCGATAAAGAGAGAGATAAAGACAGAGATAAAGAGAGAGGACAATGAAATAGAGAGAGAACAGAGATAAAACCTTTCTTGACAAACAAGCCTCGTCTACAGACGTTGCTCCTCTCTGACGCCACTGGTCTCCATAGTAACCTGTTGGCCTGTAATAGCTCTCCCTGCAGCCACCGCATCCACCCGAAGGGACTGATTGGCTGAGTCCGTCTCACACACACACACACACACACACACACACACACACACACACACACACACACACACACACACACACACACACACACACACACACACACACACACACACACACACACACACACACACAAACACACACACACACACACACACACACACACACACACACACACACACACACACACACACACACACACAACAAGCCGGTCTCCTGGTAGCAGTGTTCAGACCGACTGGGATCCCAGTGTATTTATAGAGACCCCTGTCACACTAGGGAGTTTCTACACACACACACTGGGAATGTGACAAATGTAAAAAGATATTTGAACGATAAGAAAAACTCATAAAATGACGAGTGAATTCCCAATGCAGATAGTCCTGCGTATGACCGCTAGCAGACAGCCAGTCATCGCTACCCACCTTCCTGCTGTACCCCACCCTCTCAACAATGATGACAGTTAATGCCGTTTTTAGGTTCTCTGATGTGTGCCTCTCCTGCATGTTCTAAGTGGTCAGTACATGTCCCACTTCTCATCAATGTGATGGCTCGTTGCAGTAATGTATGACAGCGTGTTTGTGATCTTAGACGTCCAACAAGTTTTTATTAACGTCACGTATGGGGTGTTTGAAAGCTCGCGCTTTGTACTTGCAGAACAATCATTGTACAATTTCTCCATCCGGGCCGTCACGGCTTTCCGACATGGCATCTTGTAGTCGGGTTCTAGATATGCCATTGGGGCATTGAAGCCAACATCCTCTACATTGATAATGGCTGCATATCAACTACAATCATGTCTGTAATCAGCACTGTGATTTTGTCACTCCGTCCCTTATCGCACTGCTTTCGTGTTAAGATCCAGTCTGTCTGTTGTTGGGGGCCTGCCAGCAGTGGTTTGGGTCTCAGGGTCCCTCTAGAGTTGGGCCCTGTCCAGATTTCCATACCTTCATACCGTGCCTGTGCCATCCCGGGATATACGGTATTACCGGTCCAAGGGGCACTTTTTTTTTTCAAAAGTAAAAAAAGCCCCAAAAACATCACTTATCAGAATGCTAACAAGTAAATGCTAATTTACTACTAGGACAGACAACCCAGCTCAAAAGTTATGTAAGAGTTATGCATCTCAAAACATGTTTGCAGCACGCACAAAACAAATATTAGGCAGCAGGGATATTAATCAAGGAGGGAATTGTCTCTGCTGCTGTTACCAAGAAGCTTGATCTTGCAAGCTAACTTTAGCCACTTAGCTACAGGGGTTAGTCCTTTAAAAGTTGCAGCATACTGCGGCGCAGCTTGCATGGTGCCGCAGAATTCTATGGCACGTTATTTAAGTGTGAACCACTTTTACCATTAATGCTAGTTAGTGCTAGTTTGACCACCAGAGGGCATCTTTGAGAAGCATTTGATAGCCTTCTGTTACATCTGCTCCTGCCACGCCCTCTACTGCTCATCCTGTGTCTCCTTGACCTGCCGCCACTCCCCCAGTGCTCTCTCCCTCTTGCTCTGTGTGTGTGATTGTGTGGGAGGAGACAGGTGTGCTGGAGTCAGAGCAGATCCCCACCAGCTGCAACCTGTTCCATAATCAAGACCTCTACAAATACTCAGTCCTGGCAATTCCACACTACCAGATCATAATCTCTGCTCAGTCAGTCTACGTTTCTAGCCGTTTGTTATTATCTAGAGCCTGTTATCCCGTTGTGCCTGTTTTCTTTGCCTGACAGTTTTCCTCTCCGCTACAGTTCTGCCCGCTCTGACTCTGGTCCCTGTCTCCAGTCCCACGTCTCGTCATCCTGCTACTCTGCCCTGGATTCCCCACTCTACTGCTCCCTTGGATGCATGCTTACCCTGTCCCAACCCCTCTCGCTCCAGCCTCAGCACCTGGTTTCCTTCAACCCACCCGAACTTCTCCTGGCCTGTAATCCATCTTCCCCTTGTGTTTCAATAAATACCTTGGTTACTTCATCCCAGTCTTCTCGGCTGAGTCTGCTCTTGGGTTTCCCTGTTCCACTCTGCGTAACACCTTCAATAGTGGCTGTACTAGAGAATGCAGGCACGTGGGAGACCGGGGTTCAACTCCCCGACAGGGAGGAAGGAGTAGGCTGTCCTTGTAAATAAGAATTTGTTCTTAACTGATTACATGTGTGTCATTTCATAGATGTGATGTCTTCACTATTATTCTACAATGTAGAATAAAAATATTTGAACGATAAGAAAAACTCATAAAATGACGAGTGAATTCCCAATGCAGATAGTCCTGCGTATGACCGCTAGCAGACAGCCAGTCATCGCTACCCACCTTCCTGCTGTACCCCAGCCTCTCAGCAATGATTGTTTTTAGGTTCTCTGATGTGTGCCTCTCCTGCATGTTCTAAGTGGTCAGTACATGTCCCACTTCTCATCAATGTGATGGCTCGTTGCAGTAATGTATGACAGCGTGTTGGTGTTCCTAGACGTCCAACAATATTTTGTTAACGCCACGTAGATGTATTTGGGGCTTTTATTTTACTTTTGAAAAAAAAAATGTGCCCCTTGTGTGCACTACCGGTAATACCGAATATACCGGGATGGCACAGGCACGGTATGAAGGTATGGAAATCTGGACAGGGCCCAACTCTAGAGGGACCCTAAGACCCAAACCACTGCTGGCAGGCCCCCAACAACAGACAGACCGGAAATAGTAGGTGTGTCCAAACATTTGACTGGTACTTGCTTAATACATTTTTAGAATTTTATGTTTCTATTCCAAGAAAAACAAAATACCCTCTGGGTTTCTGTTAGGATGGAATGGAAAATATGGCGCTGTACAACGTGACGGTCGAGAGTACAGTACTGAGCGATTTAACAAAAAAATCCCTGTATCGTGCGGGCACGCGGGAGACTGGGGTTCAATTCCCTGACAGGGAGGAAGGAGTAGGCTGTCCTTATAAATAAGAATTTGTTCTTAAGGGCACAGTCAACTTAGTGTATGTAAACTTCTGACCCAATGGAATTGTGATACAGTGAATTATAAGTGAAATAATCTGTCTGTAAACAATTGTTGGAAAAATGACTTGTGTCATGCACAAAGTAGATGTCTTAACCGACTTGCCAAAACTATAGTTTGTTATCAAGACATTTCTGGAGTGGTTGAAAAACAAGTTTTAATGACTCCAACCTAAGTGTATATACACTTCCGACTTCAACTGTAGATGATTATCATAAAATTGAAAGAAGGAAGTGCTTTAAAATGCGTAATAAAGGTTAGCAATAGGTTTAGCAACCTAAGAATTATCCTGTAAGTTTGTGGACCAAGAATTCTTCAGATCAGCCTGTCTGAAATCTGCCCGTAGTTTGAGAAGTGAGAACGCACACAGTTGTTCAGACAGAACGTGCATTGTCATTTCATATTTTTTCCTACCCTCTCTCTCCTTGTTAGATATTATGCACATTTATGGCATTGTAGCAAATGTCATTGCCATTGAGCTAGTTCTCATTGTAGCAGTAGTGTAAATAGCAGCAAGTCATATGAGATGGAGAGAGATGTGAGGAGATGTGATAGGGAGTGGAGTTACAGCCTCGCTCTAACCAAACGTTGCAGTAGGATCAACTTACAACCCACCCATTTATTGATAGATAGCTGAACTAGCCACTTGAGTTGTTTCAAATTTTGTCCTGGCAGCTGAGTTGTTTGGAGATGCGTTCTACCACAAACTATCACGTTTTAGGGAAGACCCAGACGCAGACAGTGTTGAAGTAACAAAAGTTTATTACTAGAACAAGGGCAGGCAAAACGACAGGTCAAGGGCAGGCAGAGGTCATTAATCCAGATCAGAGTCAAAAGGTACAGATCGGCAGGCAAGGCAGTCTCAGTGTCAGGGCAGGCAGAATGGTCAAAACCGGGAAACTAGAAAACAAGAACAATAGAAAAAGACAGGAGGGAATGGAAAACCGCTTAGGTAAAAAAACGGTAGGCTTGATGGACAAAACGAACTGGCAACAGAGAAACAGATATCACATGTATAAATACACAGGGGATAATGAGGGGAGATGGGAGACACCTGGTGGGGGGTGGAGACAAGCACGAAGACAGGTGAAACAGATCAGGGTGTGACATTAAGGTCATTAGGTCCCGTTGATTACTATAAAGGGAAAAATAACTATTAAACAAACACCTAATGATGCTATAATGTTAGTAAGAGGAGATAAGTTAAATAAGAAGGTGGTGAAATGCAAACTTTGCAAGATGGAATTAACCTACAGTGACAGTACAGGTGCTGTGCTTAACCATCTGAAAGGGAGGCACCTAGGCTTGGGCGGTATATCCCGTATATACCGTATACTGGGGTATTTGGAAAAAGCCACTTGATGGTTTTTCAATACCATTAATAACTATTTCTTTGAATTTTTGTAGCAACTTTGGAAGTAAATACCGGCAGTCAACTTGTGCAATAAATTAGGAGATAAAGAGCATTGCGTTCTTCATTTAATCTGTCACTTTATGTAGTTTACGGTAGTCCCCAGTCACGTGTCCCGTGATGTTTGTTTACAATCACACAACGACAAGAAACCGGAGCCTTGTGAGACACTCACTGTTGTGCAGCATGCGCCAGGTAATCTAGTTACAGTATGGAATTCACAACTAAATGTTTGCCATCTAGATATCTTATAACTATTAAGTTAACTGTCTAAAATATGCTAAATGCTCTGCAGTTGTGCATTTGGTTTCTAATTTAGTAGCTAGTTAGCCATCTAGCTAAGTGTTTAGCTTCTTTCAAAATCAAGCATTCGCTTGGTAACAGCAGAATCCCCTCCTGGATCAAGAGCCTTGCTGGCTAATATTCATGTTGTGTGTGCAGCAAACTTTGAGTAGCATTTTTGAGTTACTTGTATACTTGTATTGTTTAGGTCAGAAACTGTACAGAATGTTTGCAATACACTCATTAGCATTTAGTTAGCATTGTCTATAAGGATTCCTTATTACTTGTTAGCATTCTGTTAGCATTTTGTTATTAGTACTTTTTAAAGAAATACCTGCAGTCAACTTGTGCACTAGGTAATAGATAAAGCAGATTGCGTTCTTCATTTCCCCAATTAGATAATTTTTCATTATGAAGCTTTTTCATTATGAGGTTTTTTCATTAGGAGGCTTTTTCATTATGAAGATTTTTCATTATGAAGCTTACCGGGTTTGAGCCAGTCCTATGTTTGTTTACAAAGAAGCACAACAAGTACAATGGGAGCTTTGTGAGGTGAGTCCCTCCTGCAGCACAACTTAAGTGAGGCGATCAAGTTATACTTGTATGAAATTCACTTCTAATGTATGCCAGCTATAAACAGTATCTTATAACTATTAAGTGAACTATCTAAGATGTTCCAAATAAATGATCTCCAGCTGGGGTTTGCTAACTTGCTAATGTTACAGTGGTTGCTCCACTAAAAGTGTTGTGATTATGCTGCGGTACTTAGAGGTCATTTGTGGTTTAGTACGGTACCCTGCGTCACCACTTCATTGCTCAAGACCAGTGCAAGGGGGAGTTAGAGCACGTATTATTCTTTTGGGTCCTACTGTGTCTCTAACTGACAATGAATGGGCGACATAAACCTGAATAGAAACTGATAATTGTGTACGACTTCAGCATTACTTACTAAAACTGTTGTTACACTAAGGTTTTTATTATTTTATTTTGTTATGATTATTTTGCTCTTACCTTAATATTGTAGCCCACTCCTGACCAGTTATGTTGTACAGCTCCTGAGTGGCACAACGGTCTAAGACACTGCAAAGCAGTGTAAGCTGTGTTGCTACACATTCTGGTTCAATACCTGTGCTGGCCTTGACTGGGAGACCCATGAGATAACTGTAGGTTTTTGGTTTCTCTTCCTCTAAAAACAAACTGGCTTTATTTACAAATTAGTAACAATGTCTCAGCCCATGTTCAAGAATGGCCTTTTTCTCGCTCATTTTACATTATTTGAAAACGAAATCATCTCCAACATTTTTTTTTTTTTTAAACAAAGCGATTATTATTATTAATTTCAAATTAAATAAAAGCCCCTTGGATATTCTCACAGATATATTATTAACCCTGTTATTAGCAGGACAATATATATTGGTCATGGCTCCCGAGTGGCACACAATGAATGGGATTGCCTTGCAGTTCTCCAGCTGTTTCCACTGAAAGCACACAAGGTTCAAGACACGAGGGCAGGTGGCACAGGATGGGCAGCAGAGCCGCACACAGAAGACAGACCTAGCCCATGGGGAAGGGAGGAGGAGGAGGGAGGGGGTGGACCCCCACCCTGCCACACTGGGTAGCACAGAGCAACACTTTAAGGGGCATTGCACTAATAATGGCACTGACTAGGGAAACATTCCCGCTGTTCTAGCAGGTAGCTGGACAATACTTGCCTAGATTGGAGGGTAGGGGGAGAATTCTATCGTCAAATGTATTTCTAAGTTAGGTTCTAAGTTAAGTATTATTATTATTATGTATCACGTCCGACCGTGATTGGGAGTCCCATAGGGCGGCGCACAATTGGCCCAGCGTTTCTCTCCCTCTAAAAACAAAAATAAATGTTTTGGCATTTACAAGTACTATTTTGGCCTTTATTCAGATTACAATTGCTCACTTTCGTTTTTTTTACAAAAAAATTACCTCAAATATCGTTATATATATTATCAAGTTGATGGCACAGTCATATAGCGGCACCTACATGAAGCTGAGTGACTCACTCATTCATGGCTGTGGATCAAAATAAATAAGTACCAACATTCTTTCTGATAGTCTTTAATAAGGAAATGTTTGGGTTATCCTGACCTGGACACCATGTACAGTATTATAATAGCCCATTATGGGCTATTAGCAGGATAATACACCTATACCAACACCTCTCTGTATTTTAATACTTTGTGGATGGGTCCTCCCCAGTAACGCAGCTGTCTAAGTCACCGCATCGCAATGCATTGCTACAGATACCCGTGCCGGCCACCACCGGGAGACCCATGAGGCGGCTTTTGGTTTTAATTTAGAATCCTCAAATCCTCTATATGTAATTAGTGGGGGAGGGTCACGTCATATTTTTCGATATACTGTAGGCGACATGAGTAATGTGGTGTTAAAAGTGGTGAAGATTTTATTTATTTAAAGAGCATATTGAAGTTAGAAGCAAGAGCCTACAACTATTTTATCACCGTTTCACACTGCTCTGAGACAAGCTTTTTGTTCGATAAAGATTTTTTTATATCAAAATACCTCCATTTGTTTGGCGTGTTATGTTCAGTATTCCACAGCCTTAGGCAAGTCATCAAGGCTTGACGAAAATTCCATATAGTATCTGTAAAGGTCGTAAAAACATGTCAAACGTTTTTAATAATCAATCCTCAGGTTGTTTTTAACATCAATAATCGATAATATTTCAACCAGACTGTAAACTATTCAATACTGGAGAGAAAGAAAATGTCGAGCAATGAGTGTCTGGCGCAACAACTAATGGAGGGACATCCGCCTATCCACTGACGCATTTGATAAATCTCGCAAATTTTTCAAAATAAAAGATTGAAACTATGTCTAAAGACTGTTCACGCCATGAGGAAGCCACAGGAAAAGGAATCTGGTTGATATCCCTTTAAATGGATGAAAGGCAAGCAATGGAACAGTGATTTTTCAAAATAGAAGTCACTTCCGGGTTGGATTTCCTCAGGTTTTCGCCTGCAAAATCAGTTCTGTTATACTCACAGACAATATTTTGACAGTTTTGGAAACTTTAGAGTGTTTTCTAGCCTACGCTGTCAATTATATGCATATTCTAGCATCTGGACCTGAGACATAGGCAGCTTACAATGGGAACGTTATTTTTCCAAACATAAAAATTCTGCCCCCTAGCTTCAAGAGGTTTTAAACAGCGTGGAAAATTCCAGAAAATTATGTCATGGCATTAGAAGCTTCTGATAGGCTAATTGACATCATGTGAGTCAATTGGAGGTGTACCTGTGGATGTATTTCAAGGCTTACCTTAACACTCAGTGCCTCTTTGCTTGACATCATGGGAAAATCAAAAGAAATCAGCCAAGACCTCAGAAATATAATTGTAGACCTCCGCAAGTCTGGTTCATCCTTGGGAGCAATTTCCAAACGCCTAAAGGTACCACGTTCATCTGCACAAACAATAGTACGCAAGTATAACCACCATGGGACCACGCAGCCGTCATACCGCTCAGGAAGGAGACGCGTTCTGTCTCCTAGAGATGAACGTACTATGGTGTGAAAAGTCCAAATCAATCCCAGAACAACAGCAAATAACCTTGTGAAGATGCTGGAGAAAACAGGTACAAAAGTATCTATATCCACAGTAAAACGAGTCCTATATCCACATAACCTGAAAGGCCGCTCAGCAAGGAAGAAGCCACTGCTCCAAAACCGCCATAAAAAAGCAAGACTACGGTTTGCAACTGCACATGGGGACAAAGATCGTACTTTTTGGAGAATTGTCCTCTGGTCTGATGAAACAAAAATATAACTGTTTGGCCATAATGACCATCGTTATGTTTGGAGGAAAAGGGGCAGGCTTGCAAGCCGAAGAACACCATCCCAACCGTGAAGCACGGGGGTGGCAGCATCATGTTGTGGGGGTGCTTTGCTGCAGGAGGGACTGGTGCACTTCACAAAATAGATGGCATCATGAAGCAGGAAAATTATGTGGATATATAGAAGCAACATCTCAAGACATCAGTCAAGAAGTTAAAGCTTGGTCGCAAATAGGTCTTCCAAATGGACAATGACCCCAAGCATACTTCCAAAGTTGTGGCAAAATGGCTTAAGGACAACAAAGTCAAGATATTGGAGTGTCCATCACAAAGCCCTGACCTCAACCCTATAGAACATTTGTGGGCAGAACTGAAAAAGCGTTTGCGAGCAAGGAGGCCTACAAACCTGACTCAGTTACATCAGCTCTGTCAGGAGGAATAGGCCAAAATTCACCCAACTTATTGAGGGAAGCTTGTGGAAGGCTACCCAAAACATTTGACCCAAGTTCAACAATTTAAAGGCAATGCTATCAAATACTAATTGAGTGTATGTAAACTTCTGATCCACTGGGAATGTGATGAAAGAAATAAAAGCTGAAATAAAGCATTCTCTCTACTATTATTCTGACATTTCACATTCTTAAAATAAAGTGGTGATCTTAACTGACCTAAGACAGAGAATTTTTACTAGGATAAAATGTCAGGAATTGTGAAAAACTGAGTTTGAATGTATTTGGCTAAGGTGTATGTAAACTTCCGAACTTCAACTGTAGCAATACACTTGATATACACTACCAGTCAAAAGTTTGGACACACCTGTCAATCAACTGTCAATTTATGGATACGTTGCAGCCACACCAGTAAATAGCTAACCTTACACCAAAGAGGTTTAGAAACTCTCTGGTTACACCGCAAGTCAGATGGCTCATTGACAAAAATTGTTAATGTTAAAAATGATAACCAGCTAATGTTAGCTAGCTACGTTGGCTATCAGCTCCTATATGATATCTTAGCACCATGTTTATCTAGCCAGCTAGCTAGCAGAGTAGCTAATATAGCTAGCTAACACCACAGATGAAATGGTTAATTATCATAATTTTTGCTAACAGGTCACACAGCTATCTGCTTAGCTAGCTAGCTAGCTAATTGCTTATTGCATGCATGTCCGTGTACGACGACACAAGTCTTATTATTAGTGAATTAAACTAAACTAATATTTGCAACAGGAGTTTGATTTTGGTAATTGTGTCAATTCATCTGCTTCTCAATACTGCACCTTTCTGTTGAAGAATGAGCTAACTTGCTGCTAGGTGCTGATGTTTATTTTCCCAGCAAGACATTCCTCTGCATTGTGCAGTGCTTGTAGCTCAGGCGGCTGGAATAGCAGCAGTTTTGCTATGTAGGGGGACTATTGGCAAAGCCAATAGAGAAGGGAGATAGCCGATAGACTAGAAAAGGCCAATATCGGCCCGATATATTGGCTCGGCCGATTATCGGTCGTTTTCTAGTCCTTTCACAATGCAAATTGTTTCGAATATTAATACAAGGCCTTTAATTTGATACATTCATTGCTAAAATGGACTAAATTTGACCGCTAACATATTTCATGTTAAAAACATTCTGTGACTCCACAAATGGTGGAGCGCCATTTGCGAAAGCGAAACTGAAAAGTTTGGGAACCGCTGGCATAGGTAATTATGCTTGTATATTCCATATTCTCTCATGTTGCGATCACATTAGCGTAATTTAAGGAGCAAAGGGAATGGATGTTTAATAAATCAATGTTCCTTCTTATCTCGTTTGACTAATATAAATCAAGTGATATATGAATATGATATCCCTCCTCCTTTTCCATATCTGGGCATCAAACGCAAAATTAACGATTTTCCACCAGTAGGCCTCATGTTTGATTTCTTCCCTACCCATTCTCAATGTCTGTCTCTCCTTTCACCAAATACTGAGTGTTTACCTGACCTCTGTGGATTTCTGAAGATGTTCACATACAACTCTTGGTAGCACAATGGAAGTTTACTTGAAACATCTCCTGTTTATTTCTAACCTCAAAATACTACTACAGTTGGAGTAGTAAGTGGGTACAGTTGCATTAGTGTAGTGACTAAGTAGTCGAGTAATAGTAGATTCAGAGTATTAAATAGTCACATGTACAGAGGTTGCAGGTGTGATTGCAGGGTACAGTGAAAATCTTAGGCTCTGAGTGAGTAGTAGTGAGTAGAGTATAGCTGTAGTAATAACTGACAAGTGAAGAATAGTAGGAGCAAGTACAGTAGTGGTATAGTATATTATAGGATAGTATAGCATATCATAGTTATATCTATAGTATAGTTCTTACCAGACAGACGGAAGTGCTCTGAACTGGGAGGAGGCGGCACAGTGGAGAGCTGAGGACAGCACTGGACCACGTTCTGTATGGAGAGAGAGAGAGAGATTTTCTCTCTGCTAGTAGTTACAGTAATAACACATCTCATTAGTGAGGATGGCTCTAATGCCTCCAGGGGAAAAACACTGAAGTGAGATTAAGTTCACACATCCTGAAATACTCATTAATGCATCTGGGCTGCTGCATCTGAACATTTTAATCATACCTCTCCCTCTGCTTTTCTGCAGAATCAACTTTTAATAACAAGCTGCAAGGTCATAAATGTTCCCTAACCAGGAATGACTGCTGGAAATGAGCTGGAAAATCACACAGCTAGTGCTGCATCTGCCGATTAGCAGAGGGAGAGAGAGACAGGGGTAGAGAGAGGGATGGGGGGCGAGTGAGAGAGAGAGGAAGAGAGTGCATCCCAGAGTTAATCGTTTCCTGTTCAATGGGCATCTCTACCTTAACAGTATGCAATTGACTTCACCTCTCTTCCCCTCTGCTCTCCATCTCTCCTCTCTGCCACTCTCAGGCCGGTCACAGGCCTCCTCCACAGCCCGTCAAAACAGCTCTGTGTGGTACGTCAAGCAGTTCCACTCAGTAGAGTGGCTTTCACAGGCCTCTCTAGTTGGAGAGCAGTTTGTTGAGCCGCCAGGCACCAGAAAAGGTAGGCAATCTAAGCATGTCATGTATAGGCTGATATCTATGTTAAACAGTGAGTGTTTTGGTGGGAACATGGTACTAAGCCATGGGGGTGGTGAGAGAGAAGGGGAGAAAGAGGGATTAGAGAGAGAGAGAGTGTGAGAAGGGGGGGATCAGTGTCATGAGAAGACTGTTGTATTTATGAAAAGATGGCATTGAAAATCAGCTCGCTGTTTTAGTGATAACTCTGACAGAATTTAGACTGTTAGATCAAATGGACTAAAGCCAAGTCACCAATTTAAACATGTACCATGTTTCCAGACCATGTTTCCATGTTTCCAGACCATGTTTCCATGTTTCCAGACCATGTTTCCATGTTTCCAGACCATGTTTCCATGTTTCCAGACCATGTACCATGTTTCCAGACCATGTTTCCAGACCATGTTTCCAGACCATGTTTCCATGTTTCCAGACCATGTTTCCAGACCATGTTTCCATACCATGTTTCCAGACCATGTTTCCATGTTTCCAGACCATGTTTCCATGTTTCCAGACCATGTTTCCATGTTTCCACCCCCCCTCTCATTTCACAGGAGGACATCTCTCCATCAATCTCTTTACTTTCTTCCCCCCCTCTCTCTACAGACAGAGAACTCTCTCCATCAGGCACAATCACAACAGTGGGTTTATTTTTAGGCCCAGCCAGTGTTATTCCAGGTAACATCATCAGAGGGGTGAAGTGTCAGGCAGGCAGCAGAGATTCCTGTTGATTAGTCTAGCAGATAAGAGGTTGGTAATCTCCATCCCAGTGAACTCTAACACACACACACGCACACACACACTGGTAGCAAGAGGGAGATTTACATTATCAGTCAGGCATGACACACAGCTTTAAAATCAATCACAGCCACATCTACGTGGGAAACCAGTGTAGGCTGGTATAAGAGACTAACGGCAGACACGTGGGTGCACAACACGTGAGCTCAACACGCAAACGCACATACATTCACCTTCATTCTCTATCTCTCTCACACACTTCAAACAGCCTATTCATTTCAGTCCTCCTGTTCTCTTTGCCACACTTGCAGTATCGACAGACAGAGGGTAAAATACCTGCAGACTTCAGTAGTGGAATATAGAGCTGTGGGTTACAGCAATAAAACTACCCACCTGAAGTCTCTCTCTCTCTCTCTCTCTCTCTCTCTCTCTCTCTCTCTCTCTCTCTCTCTCTCTCTCTCTCTCTCTCTCTCTCTCTCTCTCTCTCTCTCTCTCTCTCTCTCTCTCTCTCTCTCTCTCTCTCTCTCTCTCTCTCTCTCTCTCTCTCTCTCTCTCTCTCTCTCTCTCTCTCTCTCTCTCTCTCTCTCTCTCTCTCTCTCTCTCTCTCTCTCTCTCTCTCTCTCTCTCTCTCTCTCTCTCTCTCTCTCTCTCTCTCTCTCTCTCTCTCTCTCTCTCTCTCTCTCTCTCTCTCTCTCTCTCTCTCTCTCTCTCTCTCTCTCTCTCTCTCAGCAACGTCCTGCTGGGACTATTGGTTCCTACTCAAACACTGATGGAGAGAGAGGGACACACACTTTCACTGCTCTTGTTTTCTCAAGTCCTTCCATCCTCCCGCAGTAAGGCCGGCTCTGAAGGGACCTTATACAAACGCTGTGTTCTTATTGGAGCATGGCTCTGAGAAAATCCCGCCCCGCCCGTCACCCTCCAGCTGCCTCCCATAGGACAGCTGGGGTTCTGAGAAGGTCATGGAGGGGTCAGTAGGCCACAATATTGAATATTGCTCTTCTAAAGATAGACTGTGGAGGAGTGATGGGGTGAAGAGAGCAGGGGAGGAGTGACTGATGGGGTAAGAGCTGATGTAATAAGGATGTTAGTCTGTCTCTCAATACTCTCATCCCTTCATTACCTTCTCTCCTTTCTGTATTACTAGGGCCAGGAGTATTTCCTGGTCACATGACCTGATCAGGAAAAGTCTGGAGCCTATAGGTCTATTCTGAGACATTTTTTTCCCTAGTCAGGAGAAATACAAGCATCATATTAGTTCCACTGCCAGATCAGATCAGTGATCATTGAGCAGAGAGGAGACGACTCAGACGAGGAAAGGAAACTAAGCGAGGACTCAAGGTAAAGTAGCTGCTAGGCAAGACTTCTGAGACTAAGCCAGAGATGGGGCGAGAGATGGGGTGAGAGATGTGGTGAGAGATGGGGCGAGAGATGGGGTGAGAGATGGGGTGAGAGAGCTGATACTTTGACATCAACCTCTCTTACTATTAGCAATGCTTCCTAGGCACAGCTGTTGAAAAGACTAGTCAGACACACGTATTGCACTGTATGGTGTAGTATGAGCTTACTCTATATGGTGAGAAGCTGGGCTAAGGCTTTGGGGCATGTGAATGGGGCTGTGTAGTGTTCTAATCTAGCATCATGGATGTAATGTACATGATGGTGTCGCCAATACAATGGTGTACATCACAGGTTGGGCAACTGACGGCATGTGGGCCCCATTTTGTAGGCCTGCGACCAAAATAAAAATAGTTTTATTGTAATTATCTTTTTTTGGAGGGAACTTAGTCGGGGTTTCAACTTACTGTTGAGAGTTAGAATAATAGAATACATGTGGTTGTGCATCAAATCAAATCAAGTCACATACACACGGTTAGCAGATGTTAATGTGAGTGTAGAGAAATGCTTGTGCTTCTAGTTCTGACCATGCAGTAATATCTAACAAGTAATATAGCCTAACAATTTCACAACAACTACCTTATACACACAAGTGTAAAGGAATGAATACGAATATGTACATAAAAATATATACATGAGTGATGGCCAAGATGCAGTAGATGGTATAGAGTACAGTATATACATATGAGATGAGTAATGTAGGGTATGAAAACATTATATGAAGTGGCATTGTTTAAAGTGGCTAGTGATACATTACATCAAGATGGCAAGATGCAGTAGATGGTAAAGAGTACAGTATATACATATGAGATGAGTAATGTAGGGTATGTAAACATTATATAAAGTGGCTAGTGATACATTACATCAAGATGGCAAGACTAACTTATCAGCACTCACTCAATTAGCCCATGTCAGCAAAAATAATACTAAAATAATAATAATAATACTACGGGCCCGGGTTCATATCCCGGGCTGTGCCACAACCGGCTGTGTTCGGGAGTCCCATAGGACGGCACACAATTGGCCTAGCATTGTCCAGGTTAGGGGAGGGTTTGGCCAGGGGGGCTTTACTTGGCTCACCGCGCTCTAGCGACTCCTTGTGGCGGGCCGGGGGCCTGTGGGCTAACCCCGGATGACCGTTGAACGGTGTTTCCTCCGACACATTGGTGCAGCTGGCTACCGGGTTAAGCTGGCAGGTGTTAAGGAGCGCGGTTAGGCGGGTCATGTTTCGGAGAACGCATGACTCCACCTTCGCCTCTCCCGAGCCCGTTGGGGAGTTGCAGTGATGAGACGAGATCGAGGGGGTAAAATACAAACAACAACAAAATTATAGGAATAATGAAGAAAGTTTAATGCAACATCTTTTTTAGTGCGGCCTCATTACACCTTTTGTTTGTCTGAAATTGCGGGTTTTACACACCAGCCAAGCTTCTGGGAGAGAGCGATGGTCCCTTTTCCATAAGTTAGTCTAGTGGCCAGCTATCTAAACTTGTAGTAAGCATGGTGGAATTACCGACTGGGGTGGGGTCGTCAGTTATTGATCATCAGTTACCATATTAAAAACTGCAAACATTTGCCTCCACCCTATGGCAAATTGTGTAGAATTGCAAAAGATTTGCTGCAAAATTGGAAATTTTTCTCTCTGCCCCATGGCAAAACGGGTAGAATTGCATGAAATGAGTTATAAAATTGCAAAATATTCCCTCCGCACCATTACAAAATGTGTAGAATTGCAGGAAATTAACTTTCAAACGTAATTTTTTTCTCTTCGTTGTCACGATGGGGGCCGCTAAAATGTTTTGCACACACACACACACACACACACACACACACACACACACACACACACACACACACACACACACACACACACACACACACACACACACACACACACACACACACACACACACACACACACACACACCTAGTCTAGATATCATACTGATACATAGTATGTAGAAGTGCTTAGGAGCTGTGAATGGTGTATGTGTGTATGTGCTGTGTGTGTGTGTATGTGTGTGTGTTTGTGTATGTGCATATGTGAGTATGTGCGTATGTGTGGGCGTATGTGTGTGTTTGTGCGTGTGTGTCTGCAGGGTCTGCATTAGGGTATGTGAACTGAACAGTATGTAGTGGTACATTATAAAGTACATTCTTAGCACACAATCTAGGCCTCTGATACTGGCAGGGCATCGCAGTACGACTTTCTAATGTTCCATCCATTACTATGAGTGCAGTAAGACTCCTCAGACAGGTTAAGAACAATTCATTATAGCTCCATTCTAGTCATAATGAAATAGATAGACCTGGACACAACGCCACAACCCTCTCTGTGGAGAGCACTACACACATTTACAATAGTCTGCTTAACAAGTCATATAGAGAGAATGCAGATGAAGACAGCGAATAGAGAAAGAGGAGAGAGAAGCAGAGAGAGAAAGAAGCAGAGAGAAAGGCAGAGAGAGGAAAGGCAGAGAGAGAGGCAGAGAGAGAAAGAAGCAGAGAGAAAGGCAGAGAGAGAGGAAAGGCAGAGAGAGAGGCAGAGAGAGAGAGAGATGCAGAGAGAAAGGTAGAGAGAGAGAGAGGCAGAGAGAGTGTGAGTGCAATGTTTACTGTTCATTTTTATTGTTTATTTCACTTTTGTATATTATCTACTTCACTTGCTTTGGCAATGTTAACATATGTTTCCCATGCTAATAAAGCCCCTTGAATTGAATTGAGAGAAGCAGAGAGAGAGGCAGAGAGAGAGGCAGAGAGAGATTCAGAGAGAGGGAGAGAGGCAGAGAGAGAGAGAAAGAGAGAGAAAATAGATTGTTAGAGAGATGTTCTCCAGTGTAAAAGGAATAGAGCAGATGGGGCGGCAGGTAGCCTAGTGGTTAGAGTGTTGGACTAGTAACCGAAAGGTTGCTGGATTGAATCCTCGAGCTGACAACGTAAAAATCTGTCGTTCTGCCCCTGAACAAGGCACTGTTCCCCGGTAGGCCGTCATTGTAAATAAGAATTTGTTCTTAACTGACTTGCCTAGTTGAATAAAGGTTAAATAAATTAAATAAATTCTATCCCTGAAGGACTGGTGGAAGGCTGCCTGTTAATGAGGTCAGGGGCTCTCTGTCTAATAACACACACATACACACACAGTTCCCCCTAAGCCCCTCTACAGTCTAATTAGTAGCACCATTAGTGTGCAGGGAGGAAGTCAGGTCTGGTCTGGGGTTACTATCACAAGGACCTGTTTTGTAACACTTTATCCAACACTCCTGGTGCACAGCATGGTCTTCATTGTATTGTGTGAATAGAATATTGGTAAGGAGTACACTATAAGTGTTGATTGCTCAGCATTTACATAACTCCATTCCGTCATCTCTCGACCCACCTTGTTTCTACCTACCACCACTAGTAACCACTGTCCCGCACACAGGCACACAGACATACACACAGAGACAGAGATTTTTAAAAGCTGTGTTTTGGTTATTTTCTGGCTAATTTGTATGGGGGTGGTTCCAATGCTGTGGAATGCATCGTGTAAATAGGTGTGTGGGTGAATGTTTGTGTGTGTGTGTGTTGTAGGAAGGGGTCCATGGTAACCTCTGCTTTAGTAAACAACCTCCTCCTCTTCCTCTAATTGCACTGCTCTGCTGCCAGTGTGTCACTCAGTATACAGTATCAGTGTGTCACTCAGTATACAGTATCAGTGTGTCACTCAGTATACAGTATCAGTGTGTCACTCAGTATACAGTATCTGTGTGTCACTCAGTATACAGTATGTGTGTGTCACTCAGTATACAGTATGTGTGTGTCACTCAGTATACAGTATGTGTGTGTCCCTCCCGGTGTGAAAACACTGCTGTGTGTAGTGTGTGTGTCTGCATCTCTGCTGTGTGTGTGTGTGTGTGTGTGTGTGTGTGTGTGTGTGTGTGTGTGTGTGTGTGTGTGTGTGTGTGTGTGTGTGTGTGTGTGTGTGTGTGTGTGTGTGTGTGTGTGTGTCTGCATCTCTGCTGTGTGTGTGTGTGTGTGTGTGTGTGTGTGTGTGTGTGTGTGTGTGTGTGTGTGTGTGTGTGTGTGTCTGCATCTCTGCTGTGTGTGTGTGTGTCTGCATCTCTGCTGTGTGTGTGATGTGTGTGTGTGTGTGTGTGTGTGTGTGTGTGTCTGCATCTCTGCTGTGTGTGTGTGTGTGTGTGTGTGTGTGTGTGTGTGTGTGTGTGTGTGTGTGTGTGTGTGTGTGTGTGTGTGTGTGTGTGCGTGTGTGTCTGCATCGCTGCTGTGTGTGTGATGTGTATATCATCCCCTCCATTAGGTGGACTCAGGTGAGTCTAATGAGACAGCAGCAGACCATCCTGTAGCTGACGCTGGGGTTATTATTCCTCAGTCTCGTTATTCTGCTAGTCTGAACAAAAAACACACTACTATCCTTGTCAAATACACTATGGACAAAAGTATGTGGAGACATGTCCATCAAACATCTCATTCCAAAATCATGGGCATTAACATGGAGTTGGTCCCCCCTTTGCTGCTATAACAGCCTCCACTCTTCTGGGAAGGCTTTCCACTAAATGTTGGAACATTGCTGCATGGACTTGCTTCCATTCAGCCACAAGAGCATTAGTGAGGTCGGCCACTGATGTTGGACGATTAGGCCTGACTTGCAGTCGGCATTCCAATTCATCCCAAAGGTGTTTGATGGGGTTGAGGTCAGGTCTCTGCAGACCAGTCAATATCTTCCACATCGATCTTGACAAACTGTTTCTGTATGGACCTCGCTTTGTGCACAGGGGCATTGCCATGCTGAATCAGGAAAGGATCCTTCCCCAAACTACTGCCACAGCCCAAATCATGAAAAACTGTCCTAGACCATTATTCCTCCTCCATCAAACTTTACAGTTGTCACTATGCATTGGGGCAGTCTGTTGGACTGCCAGATGGTGAAGCATGATTCGTCACGCCAGAGAACTTGTTTCCACTGCTCAATGGTGGCGAGCTTTACATCACTCCAGCCGACACTTTGCATTGCGCATGGTGATCTTAGGCTTGTGTGCAGCTGCTCGGCCATGGAAACCCGTTTCATGAAGCTCCCGACGAACAGTCATTGTGCTGACGTTGCTTCCAGAGGCAGTTTGGAACACGGTAGTGAGTGTTGCAACCTAGGACAGACAATTTTACGCGCTTCGAGCACTCGGCGGTCCCGTTCTGTGAGCTTGTGTGGCCTACCACTTCACGGCTGAGCCGTTGATGCTCCCAGACGGTTCCATTTCACAATAACAGCACTTACAGTTGACTCTAGCAGAGCAGAAATTTTATGAACTGACTTGTTGGAAAGGTGGCATCCTTTGACTGTGCCACGTTGAAAGTCACTGAGCTCTTCAGTAAGGCTATTCTACTGCCAATGTTTGTCTATGGAGATTACATGGATGTATGCTCGATTTTATACACCTGTCAACAATGGGTGTGCCTGAAATAGCCGAATCCACTCATTTCAAGGGGTGTCCACATCCTTTTGTATATATAGCGTATGTGTTAATAAAAGTTGTTACGGCATGTTTGTAAACTTTGCCTATTAATGTTATCATTTGTTATGATATGAATGTCATGCATCCATGTTTAAAGCAAGTGTCACGCCCTGACCTTAGAGATCCTTTATTCTCTATTTTGGTTAGGTCGGGGTGTGACTAGGGTGGGCATTCTAGTTTCTTTATTTCTAGGTTGGCTTGGTATGGTTCCCAATCAGAGGCAGCTGTCTATCGTTGTCTCTGATTGGGTTCCCTCCTGCGAGGGTTCCCAGTCCGGAGCCTCCTGCGAGGGTTCCCAGTCCGGAGTCTTCAGCGACGATCAACGGTCCGGGTTCCTCCGGCGACGATCCGCGGTCCGGATCCTCCGGCGACGATCCACGGTCCGGAGACCCCGGCGACGATCCACGGTCCGGAGCTTCCGGCAACAATCCACGGTCCGGGGCGTCCGGCGACGATCCAAGGTCCGGAGCCTCCGGCGACAATCCACGGTCCGGTTCCTCCGGCGACGATCCACGGTCCGGTTCCTCCGGCGACGATCCACGGTCCGGTTCCTCCGGCGACGATCCACGGTCCGGTTCCTCCGGCGACGATCCACGGTCCGGTTCCTCCGGCGACGATCCACGGTCCGGTTCCTCTGGCGACGATCTATGGGCCGGAGCTTCCGGCGACGATCCATGGCCTGGTTTCTATCGTTGTCTCTGATTGGGTTCCCTCCTGCGAGGGTTCCCAGACCGGAGCCTCCTGCGAGGGTTCCCAGTCCGGAGCCTTCAGCGACGATCCACGGTCCGGGTTCCTCCGGCGACGATCAACGGTCCGGTTTTTCCGGCAACGATCCACGGTCCGGAGTCCCCGGCGACGATCCACGGTCCGGAGCTTCCGGCGACGATCCACGGTCCGGTTCCTCCGGCGACGATCCACGGTCCGGTTCCTCCGGCGACGATCCACGGTCCGGTTCCTCCGGCGACAATCCACGGTCCGGTTCCTCTGGCGACGATCCACGGTCCGGTTCCTCCGGCGACAATCCAAGGTCCGGAGCTTCCGGCGACGATCCCCGCACCAGAGTTGCCACCGAAGAGGGCGGATCCGCGAGCGGAGCAGGGTCTACGTCCCGCACCGGAGCCGCCACCGAGGCTAGATGCCCACCCGGACCCTCCCCTGTAGAGTCAGGTTTTGCGGCCGGAGACCGCACCTTTGGCGGGATACTATCACGCCCTGACCTTAGAGATCCTTTATTCTCTATTTTGGTTAGGTCGGGGTGTGACTGGGGTGGGCATTCTAGTTTCTTTATTTCTAGGTTGGCTTGGTATGGTTCCCACTCAGAGGCAGCTGTCTATTGTTGTCTCTGATTGGGGATCATATAGAGGCAGCCTTTTCCCACCTGTTTGTTGTGGGATCTTGTTTGTGTATAGTTGCCTTGAGCACTGTATAGCTTCACGTTCGTTTTGTTCTTTATTGTTTTTTTGCCGGTTCACGTAAAAAAGATGATGAACCCAAACCACGCTGCATTTTGGTCCGATTCTTACAACAATGATCGTGACAGCAGGCCTAAATAAAGTAGTATCAAGTAAATAAGCACAGGAAGTCTTTGACATATGCCTGGCTTTGGTTCAGTTCCACCAATATACTAACTCAGTAGACTCAGAGTCACAACGAGCGACTGAGCTTTTGTATGTTTACATGTTGTGTTTGTTTCTGCATCGGAAGTCCACAGACTAATAGAACATTTAGTTTTTTCATATACGGTACCAGTCAAAATAATATATATACACACATACACACACAGTACCAGTCAAAAGTGTATATACACACAGTTGAAGTCGGAAGATTAAATAAAGTTATGTTGGAGTCATTAAAACTCGTTTTTCAACCACTCCACACATTTCTTGTTAACAAACTATAGTTTTGGCAAGTCGGTTAGGACATCTACTTTGTGGATGACAAGTCATTTTTCCAACAATTGTTTACAGATAGATTATTTCACTTATAATTCACTGTATCATGGTGCACTTCACAAAATAGATGGCATCATGAGGCAGGAAAATTATGTGGATATATTGAAGCAACATCTCAAGACATCAGTCAGGAAGTTAAAGCTTGATCGCAAATGGGTCTTCCAAATGGACAATGACCCCAAGCATACTTCCAAAGTTGTGGCAAAATGGCTTAAGGACAACAAAGTCAAGGTATTGGAGTGGCCATCACAAAGCCCTGACCTCAATCCCACACAAAATTTGTGGGCAGAACTGAAAAATCGTGTGCGAGCAAGGAGGCCTACAAACCTGACTCAGTTACACCAGCTCTGTCAGGAGGAATGGGCCAACATTCACCCAATTCATTGTGGGAAGCTTGTGGAAGGCTACCCGAAACATTTGACCCAAGTTCAACAATTGAAAGGCAATGCTACCAAATACTAATTGAGTATATGTAAACTTCTGACCTACTGGGAATGTGATGAAAGAAATAAAAGCTGAAATAAATCATTCTCTCTATTATTCTGACATTTCACAATAAGCAAAGAGAACGAAAGTCATTACTTAAGATATGAAGGTCAGTCAATGTGGAACATTTCAAGAACTTTTAAAGTTTCTTCAAGTGTAATCGCAAAAACCATCAAGCGCATTCAGGCTGTCATGACGACCGCCACATGAAAGGAAGACCCAGATTTACCTCTGCTGCGGAGGATAAGTTCATTAGAGTTACCAGCCTCGGAAATTGCAGCCAAATAAATGCTTCACAGAGTTCAAGTAACAGACACCAATATGAAGAAGAGACTTGCTTGGGCCAAGAAACATGAGCAATGGACATTAGACCGGTGGAAATCTGTCCTTTGGTCTGATGAGCCCAAATTAGAGATTTTGGTTCCAACCACGTGTCTTTGTGAGACGCTGAGTAGGTGAATGGATGATCTCTGCCTGTGTGGTTCCCACTGTGAAGCATGGAGGAGGAGGTGTTATGGTGTGGGGGTGATTTCCTGGTGACACTGTCTGTGATTTATTTAGAATTCAAGGCACACTTAACCAGCATGGCTACCACAGCATTCTGCAGCGATACGCCATCCCATCTGGTTTGGGCTTAGTGGGACTAGCATTTGTTTTTCAACAGGACAATGACCCAAAACACACCTCCAGGCTGTTTTAGGGCTATTTGACCAAGGAGAGTGATGGAGTGCTGCATCAGATGACCTGGCCTCCACAATCACACGTCCTCAACCCAATTGAGATGGTTTGGGATGAGTTGGACCGCAGAGTGAAGGAAAAGTAGCCAACAAGTGCTCAGCATATGTGGGAACTCCTTCGAGAATGTTGGAAAAGCATTCCAGGTGAAGCTGGTTGAGAGAATGCCAAGAGTGTGCAAAGCTGTCATCAAGGCAAAGGGTGGCTACTTTGAAGAATCTCAAATATAAAATATATTTTGATTTGTTTAACACTTTTTCATGATTCCATAAATGTAATTTCATAGTTTTGATGTCTTCACTATTATTCTACAATGTAGAAAATAGCAAAAAAGGTAAGAAAAACCCTGGAATGAGTAAGTGCATCTAAACTTTTATCTGGTACTGTAAATAGTTTCAGTCTGTCTGTCTGCCAGGTCTGTGCTTAGGCCCCATCCTTCACAGTGGCTTCAAGTGTCCATGTGCATTCTGCAGCAACAAACCACAGCTCTCTCTCTTTCTCCCTCTCCCCCCTCTCTTTCTCTCCTCAGACTGAGAGAAGCCCTGGTGAAAGAATCTCTAGTTTATCTAGTCAGTGATCAGTGACCGCACGTACATACCCCAACCACAAGCCATGGATTACAGGCAACATCCGCACTGAGCTAAAGGCTAGAGCTGCCGCTTTCAAGGAGTGGAACTCTAACCCGGATGCTTTTAAAGAATCCTGCTTTGCCCTCCGACGAACCATCAAACAGGCAAAGCGTCAATACAGCACTAAGATGGAATCGTGCTACACCGGCTCTGATGCTCGTCGGATGTGGCAGGGCTTGCAAACCATTACAGACTACAAAGGGAAGCACAGCCGAAGCGAGCACAGAAGTAGTTTAGCTCGTCTGGTAGGCTCGTGTCACTGGGCAGCTCTCGGCTGTGCTTCCTTTTGTAGTCTGTAGTAGTTTGCAAGCCCTGCCACATTCGACGAGCATCAGAACCGGGATTTCTTATAAGCTTCCGGGTTAGAGTCCCACTCCTTGAAAGTGGCCTTTGGCCGGGGAAGCAGTATATCATTCACGACGGGCTCGTCGGACTCGTTAAAGGAAAAAAAGTATTCTGCCAGTCCGTGGTGAATAATCGCAGTCCTGATGTCCAGAAGTTATTTTCGGTCATAAGAGACAGTAGCAGCAACATTATGCACAAAATAAGTAAAAATAATAAGTTACAGACAACGCAAAGAAACAAAAAAAAAACACAATTGGTTAGGAATACGTAACACGTCAGCCTTGTTCTTGGCAGCCAGTCATGTGTTTGAGCAGCATTCAGTCCTTTAGTTTATCTAGTCATTTATCTAGGCAGCCAGTCGTGTGTTTGAGCAGCATTCAGTCCTTTAGTTTATCTAGTCATTTATCTAGGCAGCCAGTCATGTGTTTGAGCAGCATTCAGTCCTTTAGTTTATCTAGTCATTTATCTAGGCAGCCAGTCATGTGATTGAGCAGCATTCAGTCCTTTAGTTTATCTAGTCATTTATCTAGGCAGCCAGTCATGTGTTTGAGCAGCATTCAGTCCTTTAGTTTATCTAGTCATTTATCTAGGCAGCCAGTCATGTGTTTGAGCAGCATTCAGTCCTTTAGTTTATCTAGTCATTTATCTAAGCAGCCAGTCATGTGATTGAGCAGCATTCAGTCCTTTAGTTTATCTAGTCATTTATCTAGGCAGCCAGTCATGTGTTTGAGCAGCATTCAGTCCTTTAGTTTATCTAGTCATTTATCTAGGCAGCCAGTCATGTGTTTGAGCAGCATTCAGTCCTTTAGTTTATCTAGTCATTTATCTAGGCAGCCAGTCATGTGTTTGAGCAGCATTCAGTCCTTTAGTTTATCTAGTCATTTATCTAGGCAGCCAGTCATGTGTTTGAGCAGCATTCAGTCCTTTAGTTTATCTAGTCATTTATCTAGGCAGCCAGTCATGTGTTTGAGCAGCATTCAGTCCTTTAGTTTATCTAGTCATTTATCTAGGCAGCCAGTCATGTGTTTGAGCAGCATTCAGTCCTTTAGTTTATCTAGACATTTATCTAGGCAGCCAGTCATGTTTGAGCAGCATTCAGTCCTTTAGTTTATCTAGTCATTTATCTAGGCAGCCAGTCATGTGTTTGAGCAGCATTCAGTCCTTTAGTTTATCTAGTCATTTATCTAGGCAGCCAGTCATGTTTGAGCAGCATTCAGTCCTTTAGTTTATCTAGTCATCTATCTAGGCAGCCAGTCATGTTTGAGCAGCATTCAGTCCTTTAGTTTATCTAGTCATTTATCTAGGCAGCCAGTCATGTTTGAGCAGCATTCAGTCCTTTAGTTTATCTAGTCATTTATCTAGGCAGCCAGTCATGTGTTTGAGCAGCATTCAGTCCTTTAGTTTATCTAGTCATTTATCTAGGCAGCCAGTCATGTGTTTGAGCAGCATTCAGTCCTTTAGTTTATCTAGTCATTTATCTAGGCAGCCAGTCATGTGTTTGAGCAGCATTCAGTCCTTTAGTTTATCTAGTCATTTATCTAGGCAGCCAGTCATGTTTGAGCAGCATTCAGTCCATTAGTTTATCTAGTCATTTATCTAGGCAGCCAGTCATGTGTTTGAGCAGCATTCAGTCCTTTAGTTTATCTAGTCATTTATCTAGGCAGCCAGTCATGTGTTTGAGCAGCATTCAGTCCTTTAGTTTATCTAGTCATTTATCTAGGCAGCCAGTCATGTGTTTGAGCAGCATTCAGTCCTTTAGTTTATCTAGTCATTTATCTAGGCAGCCAGTCATGTGTTTGAGCAGCATTCAGTCCTTTAGTTTATCTAGTCATTTATCTAGGCAGCCAGTCATGTGTTTGAGCAGCATTCAGTCCTTTAGTTTATCTAGACATTTATCTAGGCAGCCAGTCATGTTTGAGCAGCATTCAGTCCTTTAGTTTATCTAGTCATTTATCTAGGCAGCCAGTCGTGTGTTTGAGCAGCATTCAGTCCTTTAGTTTATCTAGTCATTTATCTAGGCAGCCAGTCATGTGTTTGAGCAGCATTCAGTCCTTTAGTTTATCTAGTCATTTATCTAGGCAGCCAGTCATGTTTGAGCAGCATTCAGTCCTTTAGTTTATCTAGTCATTTATCTAGGCAGCCAGTCGTGTGTTTGAGCAGCATTCAGTCCTTTAGTTTATCTAGTCATTTATCTAGGCAGCCAGTCGTGTGTTTGAGCAGCATTCAGTCCTTTAGTTTATCTAGTCATTTATCTAGGCAGCCAGTCATGTGTTTGAGCAGCATTCAGTCCTTTAGTTTATCTAGTCATTTATCTAGGCAGCCAGTCATGTGTTTGAGCAGCATTCAGTCCTTTAGTTTATCTAGTCATTTATCTAGGCAGCCAGTCATGTGTTTGAGCAGCATTCAGTCCTTTAGTTTATCTAGTCATTTATCTAGGCAGCCAGTCGTGTGTTTGAGCAGCATTCAGTCCTTTAGTTTATCTAGTCATTTATCTAGGCAGCCAGTCATGTGTTTGAGCAGCATTCAGTCCTTTAGTTTATCTAGTCATTTATCTAGGCAGCCAGTCATGTGTTTGAGCAGCATTCAGTCCTTTAGTTTATCTAGTCATTTATCTAGGCAGCCAGTCATGTGTTTGAGCAGCATTCAGTCCTTTAGTTTATCTAGTCATTTATCTAGGCAGCCAGTCATGTGTTTGAGCAGCATTCAGTCCTTTAGTTTATCTAGTCATTTATCTAGGCAGCCAGTCATGTGTTTGAACAGCATTCAGTCCTTTAGTTTATCTAGTCATTTATCTAGGCAGCCAGTCATGTGTTTGAGCAGCATTCAGTCCTTTAGTTTATCTAGTCATTTATCTAGGCAGCCAGTCATGTTTGAGCAGCATTCAGTCCTTTAGTTTATCTAGTCATTTATCTAGGCAGCCAGTCATGTGTTTGAGCAGCATTCAGTCCTTTAGTTTATCTAGTCATTTATCTAGGCAGCCAGTCATGTGTTTGAGCAGCATTCAGTCCTTTAGTTTATCTAGTCATTTATCTAGGCAGCCAGTCATGTGTTTGAGCAGCATTCAGTCCTTTAGTTTATCTAGACATTTATCTAGGCAGCCAGTCATGTGTTTGAGCAGCATTCAGTCCTTTAGTTTATCTAGTCATTTATCTAGGCAGCCAGTCATGTGTTTGAGCAGCATTCAGTCCTTTAGTTTATCTAGTCATTTATCTAGGCAGCCAGTCATGTGTTTGAGCAGCATTCAGTCCTTTAGTTTATCTAGTCATTTATCTAGGCAGCCAGTCATGTGTTTGAGCAGCATTCAGTCCTTTAGTTTATCTAGTCATTTATCTAGGCAGCCAGTCATGTGTTTGAGCAGCATTCAGTCCTTTAGTTTATCTAGTCATTTATCTAGGCAGCCAGTCATGTGTTTGAGCAGCATTCAGTCCTTTAGTTTATCTAGACATTTATCTAGGCAGCCAGTCATGTTTGAGCAGCATTCAGTCCTTTAGTTTATCTAGTCATTTATCTAGGCAGCCAGTCATGTTTGAGCAGCATTCAGTCCTTTAGTTTATCTAGTCATTTATCTAGGCAGCCAGTCATGTGTTTGAGCAGCATTCAGTCCTTTAGTTTATCTAGTCATTTATCTAGGCAGCCAGTCATGTGTTTGAGCAGCATTCAGTCCTTTAGTTTATCTAGTCATTTATCTAGGCAGCCAGTCATGTGTTTGAGCAGCATTCAGTCCTTTAGTTTATCTAGTCATTTATCTAGGCAGCCAGTCATGTGTTTGAGCAGCATTCAGTCCTTTAGTTTATCTAGACATTTATCTAGGCAGCCAGTCATGTGTTTGAGCAGCATTCAGTCCTTTAGTTTATCTAGTCATTTATCTAGGCAGCCAGTCATGTGTTTGAGCAGCATTCAGTCCTTTAGTTTATCTAGTCATTTATCTAGGCAGCCAGTCATGTGTTTGAGCAGCATTCAGTCCTTTAGTTTATCTAGACATTTATCTAGGCAGCCAGTCATGTTTGAGCAGCATTCAGTCCTTTAGTTTATCTAGTCATTTATCTAGGCAGCCAGTCATGTGTTTGAGCAGCATTCAGACTAAGAGGGAAATGTTGTTTTCATCCTCTTCTCCTCTATTTTCCTCCCTCTACTTCTCTCCATTCCTCTCCACTATCTTCTCCCCGGACTTTCCACTTCCACAATGCTTCTTTACTTTAACAGACATCTACTCCACTCTCCCTCGTTCCCTTTTCAAACTCTTTCTGAGATACACAGTCTCTATATTAGCAGTCTGAGTATTTAGGCCTATTAAGAATGGGACACAATCCTGGTACAGTAAGGAGCTGTGTGTGTGTGTGTGTGTGTGTGTGTGTGTGTGTGTGTGTGTGTGTGTGTGTGTGTGTGTGTGTGTGTGTGTGTGTGTGTGTGTGTGTGTGTGTGTGTGTGTGTGTGTGTGTGTGTGTGTGTGTGTGTGTGTGTGTATATGTTTTGCTATGTGTAACATCATTCTCAGTGTGTCAGTGTCATTTCATTGAGGGTAATAATAGCTATCCTGGAGAGGACAGAGACGAGAAAAGGACATGTTCTGTGTTCTGGAGCAAAGGTTGCCAGAGTAATTGGAAATGCAAATTGCGTTCACATGTACAGATTCCCACAGTGGATTGAGGCACGGGTGGAGAGCCAATGTGAGTGGAGAGGTGTGTGTGTGTGTCTGTGTTTGGTTTAACTATCCTTGTGGGGACCAGATGTCCTCATAAGGACAGTAAAACAAGGAACATTTGCACAAGTGGGGACATTTTGCAGATCCCTATAAGGAAATAGGCTTTTTTAGGCTTAAATTTACGGTTAGGGTTAGAATTAGGATTAGGTGTTAGGTTTAGGAGTTGGGATTAGGGTTTGGTGTTAAGTATTGGGTTAGGTTAAGGTTTGGGGTTAGGTTTAGAAATAAGATGCTTAATGGGAATAAATTGTTTGGTCCTCACAAGGATAGTAAAACGTGTGTGTACCTGTGTGTGTGTGTGTGTCTTCCAAACTGAGGAAATTTCACAGCTATGGGGATGTCATCTGATGCTGAGGCAACTAGATCATTTGGCCAAATATTTAATTAAAAGGAGCGATATTGATATGAGTTAACACCAGACATCTGTTGGGGGGACATCTCAATCTTTCTTTCTTTCTCTCTCGCTATATCATTCTCTATGTCACACACAAACACAGGGCTCTATGGTGACCTTTTTTTTTTACAAGGAGTACGTGTTCGCCTAAGTTGAAAAACGTAGGCGCACACAAAAAAAATTAGGAGTACATTTAAAAATAATTGTGGTAATAAATACCTAATTTACATAAGTATTCAGACCCTTTGCTGAGACTCGAAATTGAGCTCAGATGCATCCTGTTTCCATTGATCATCCTTGAGATGTTTCTACAACTTGATTGGAGTCCACCTGTGGTTAATTCAATTGATTGGACATGATTTGGAAAGGCACACACCTGTCTATACAAGGTCTCATAGTTGACAGTGCATGTCAGAGCAAAAACCAAGCCATGTCGAAGGAATTATCCGTAGTCCTCCGAGAAAGGATAGTGTCGAGGCACAGATCTGGGGAAGGGTACCCAAAAATATCTGCAGCGTTGATGGTCCCCAAGAACACAGTGGCCTCCATCATTCTTAAATGGAAGAAGTTTGGAACCACCAAGACTCGTCCGAGAGCTGGCCGCACGGCCAAACTGAGCAATTGGGGGAGAAGGGCCTTGGTCCAGGAGGTGACCAAGAACCCGATGGTCACTCTAACAGAGCTTCAGAGTTCCTCTGTGGAGATGGGAGAACCTTCCAGAAGGACAACCATCTCTGCAGCACTCCACCAATCAGGCCGTTATGGTAGAGTGGCCAGACAGAAGCCACTCCTCAGTAAAAGGCACATGACAGCCCGCTTGGAGTTTGCCAAAAGGCAAACTAGATTCTCTGGTCTGGTGAAACCAAAATTGAACTATTTGGGCTGAATGCCAAGCGTCACGTCTGGAGGAAACCTGTCACCATCCCTACGGTGAAGCATGGTGGTGGCAGCATCATGCTGTGGGGATGTTTTTCAGTGACAGGGACTGGGAGTCAAGATAGAGACAGAGAGATCCTTGATGAAGTCCTGAGCGCTCTGGAGCAGGTTATCAGACAGGGGCAAAGGTTCATCTTCCAACAGGACAACGACCCTAAGCACACAGCCAAGACAACGCAGGAGTGGCTTCCAGACAAGTCTCTGAATGTCTGTATGGAAGAAACACACAGGCAACAACTCAGGCAGTCACACAGGCTGCTTATCAATGAGTGATGTGGGAGAATGTTCAGATGTGCAATACACATAATTCATACATGGGAAAGTCGAAAATAAATTAGACCTACACTACCGTTCAAAAGTTTGGGGTCACTTAGAAATGTCCTTGATTTTGAAAGAAAAGCCTATTTTTTGTACATTAAAATAATATCAAATTGATCAGAAATACAGTGTAGACATTGTTAATGTTGTTCATGACTATTGTAGCTGGAAACGTCTGATTTTTAATGGAATATCTACATTGACATACAGAAATATGTCTTCAGCAGTTTTTCTGCATCAGAAGAACAGAACGGCAGCGTTGGGTAAGCTCAAGAGGGGTGAGGTGTATTAAGGAAATCTTGAGGTTCTGCTCTCCTGAGTTAGAATACCTCATTATAAGCTGTAGATCATACTGTAGACCATACTATTTTTATGTCTATTTACCACCACAAACCGATGCTGGAAGTGAAACCACACTCAATGAGCGGTATAGGGCCGTAAGCAATGAAGAAAATGCTCATCCAGATACGGCGCTCCTAGTGGTTGGTGATTTTAATGCAGGGAATCTGAAATCCATTTTACCTCATTTCTACCAGCATGTCACTTGTGCAAGTAGAGGCAAAAAAAAATGCAAATCACCTTTACTCCACACACAGAAACACATACAAAGCTCTCCCTCACCCTCCATTTGGCAAATCTGACCATTACTCTATCCTCCCGTTTGCTGCTTACAAGCAACAACTCAAACAGGAAGTACCAGTGACACGCTAAATACAGAAGTGGTCAGGCTTCATTAATAAGTGCATTCCCCACAGTGGTTGTGCGTACATATCCCACCAGAAGCTATGGATTACAGGCAACATCCGCACTGAGCTAAAAGCTAGAGCTGCCGCTTTCAAGGAGCCAGCACTAATCCAGATGCTTATAAGAAATCCCACTATGCCCTCCGACTAATCAAACAGGAAAAGCATCAATACAGGACTAAGATCGAATCCTACTACATCGGCTCTGATGATCGTTGGATGTGGCAAGGCTTGCAAACTACTATGGATTACATGTTTCAAGCAGACCACCATAATCCATATGCCCAAGAACGCCATGGTAACCTGTCTAAATGACTATCACCCCACAGTACTCACATCTGTAGCCATGAAATGCTTTGAAAGGCTGGTGATGGCTCACATCAACACCATCATCTCAGACACCCTGGACCCACTGCAATCCACATACACCTACAACGGATCCACAGATAACGCAATCTCTATTGCACTCCACACTGCCCTTTCCCACCTAGACAAGAGGAACACCTATGTGAAAATACTGTTAATTGACGACAGCTCAGCATTCAACATCAAAATGCCCTCCAAGCCCATCACTAAGCTAAGGATTCTGGGACTGCAACTGGATCCTGAACCTCCTGATGGGCCGCCCCCAGGTGGTGAGTGACAGCATGGCGGATGTGTTGTTGCTTACCCTCACCACCTGGGGGCGGCCGGTCAGGAAGTTCAGGATCCAGTTGCAGAGGGAGGTGTTGAGGGTAGGCAACAACACATCCGCCACACTGACCCTCAACACGGGGGCCCCTTGGGGGTGTGTGCTTAGTCCCCTCCTGTACTCCCTGTTCACCCACGACTGCGTGGCCACTCACGACTCCAACACCATCATTAAGTTTGCCAATGACACAACGGTGGTAGGGATGATCACCAACGACAATGAGACAGCCTATAGGGAGGAGATCAGAGGCCTGACAGTATGGTGCCAGGACAACAACCTCTCCCTCAACTTCAGCAAGACAAAGGAGCTGATCGTGGACTGAACACGCCCCCATTCATATCGACAGGGCTGTAGTGGAGTGGGTCTAGAGCTTCAAGTTCCTCGGTGTCCACATCACTAAGGATCTATCATGGTCTGCACACATCAACACAGTCGTGAAGAGGGCATGACAACGCCCTTTCCTCTTCAGGAGGCAGGCTGAAAAGGTTTTGCATGGGCACTCCGATCGTCAAAAAGTTCTACAGCTGCACCATTGAGAGCATCTTGACTGGCTGTATCACCGCTTGGTATGGCAACTGCTTGGCATCTGACCGCAAGGCGCTACAGATGGTAGTGTGTACAGCCAAGTACATCAATGGGGCTGAGCTCCCTGCCATCCAGGACCTCTATACCAGGCAGTGTCAGAGGAAGGCCCTAAAAATTGTCAAAGACTCCAGCAAACCAAGTCATAGACTGTTGTTCTCTCTGCTACCACACGGCAAGCAGTACCAATGCACCAATTCTGGAACCACAGGACCCTGAACAGCTTCTACCCCCAAGCCATTAGACTGCAACATAGTTCATTAAATAGTTAACCAAATACCTACACAGACTATCTGCATTGACCCTTTTTGCACTAACTTTTTTGACTCATCACGCTGCTGCTACTGTTTATTATCTGTCACTTTATTTCTAGTTATACACTACATGACCAAAAGTATCTGGACACTTGCTCGTCAAACATCTCATTCCAAAATCATGGGCATTAATATGGAGTTTGTCCCCCCTTTGCTGCTATAACAGCCTACACTCTTCTGGGAAGGGTTTCCACTAGATATTGGAACATTGCTGCGGGGACTTGCTTCCATTCAGCCACAAGAGCATTAGTGAGGTCGGCCACTGATGTTTGGTGATTAGGCCTGGCTTGCAGTCGGCGTTCCAATTCATCCCAAAGGTGTTTGATGGGGTTGAGGTCAGGGTTCTGTGCAGGCCTGTCAAGTTCTTCCACACCGAACTCGACAAACCATTTCTGTATGGACCTCGCTTTGTGCTCCGAGGCATTCATGTTGAAACAGGAAAAGTGCCTTCCCCAAACTGTTGCCACAAAGTTGGATGCACAGAATCATCTAGAATGTCATTGTATGCTGTAGTGTTAAGATTTCTCTTCACTGGAACTAAGGTGCCTAGCCAGAACCATGAAAAACAGCCCCAGACCAGTATTCCTCCTCCAACAAACTTTACAGCTGGCACTATGTATTCGGGCAGGTAGCGTTCTCCTGGCATCCACCAAACCCAGATTAGTCCGTCGGACTGACAGATGGTAAAGCGTGATTCATCACTCCAGAGAATGCGTTTCCAATGGTGGCGAGCTTTACACCACATCCAGCCGACACTTGGCATTGCATGAAGCTCCCGACTAACAGTTATTGTGCTGACGCTGCTTCCAGAGGCAGTTTGGAACTCGGTAATGAGTGTTGCAACTGAGGACAGACTATTTTTATGTGCTACGCACTTCAGCACTCGGCCGTCCCGTTCTGTGAACTTGTGTGGCCTACCACTTCGCGGCTGAGCCGTTGATGCATCTAGACATTTCCACTTCACAAAAACAGCATTTACAGTTGAACGGGGTAGCTCTAACAGGGCATAAATTTGACGAACTGACTTGTTGGTAAAGTGGCATCCTATGACGGTGCCATGTTGAAAGTCACCAAGCTCTTCAATAAGGCCATTCTACTACCAATGTTTGTCTATGGAGATTGCATGGTTGTGTGCTCGATTTTATACACCTGTCAGCAACGGGTGTGGCTGAAATAACAAAATCCACTCATTTGAAGGGGTGTCCATATACTTTTGTATATATAGTGTATGTACATATCTACCCCAATTACCTCGTACCCCTGCACAAGCCAAGTTATCATTACTCATTGTGTATTTATTAGTACTTTTATTATTACGGGATTTACTTTTATATTATTTCTCTATTTTCTTTCGCTCTGCATTGTAGTGAAGTGCCTGTAAATATACATTTCACATGTTGTTTACAAAGCATGTTGACATCTGACATCGTTTCCAACAGAGGACCCCAGTTTACCTCCCAGGTACAGAGATCCTTCTGTTCAGCTCTTGGTATCAATGTCAGTCTTTCTTCTGGATATCACCCCCAGACCAACGGCCAGACTGAACGGGCCAACCAAGAGATGGAGACTGCCCTACGCTGCTTGACTTCTGCTAATCCTTCATCCTTGGGCGCTCAGCTACCCTGGGTTGAATATGCCCACAACACCCTCATCAACGCCTCGTCAGGTATGTCACCCTTCGAGTGTGCTCTGGGTTACCAACATCCCTTGTTCCCCGACAAAGAGGTTGAGGTTGCGGTTCCCTCTGTCTAGGATCATCTGCGCCGTTGTCACCGTACCTGGAGGAAGGCCCGGGCAGCCCTTCTTTGTGCTTCCGACAGGACCCAGTCCCAAGCTAACTGTCGCCGGGCCTCTGCTCTAGTCTACACCCCGGGTCAAAAGGTATGGCTCTCATCGAAGGACCTGCCATTGAAGTTGGCCTCGAAGAAACATTGCCCCCGATTCATTGGTCCCTTTGAAATTGACCGGGTCATTAACCACTCTGAGGTGCGCCTGAAACTCCCAGCCTCTCTCAGGATCCATCCTACCTTCCATGTATCCCTGATTAAACCTGTCTGCTCCAGTCCCCTGTCTCCTCCTGCAGCAGCTCCTCCACCCCCTCGGCTCATCGTGGTGCCTGTTTTCCTTGCCTGATGCTGTGTTCCTCTCAGCTACAGTTCTGCCAGCTCTGACTCTGGTCCCAGTCTCCAGTCCCATCATCCTGCTACTCTGTCCTGGATTCCCCACTCTACTACTCCCTTGGATTCCCCTCCGGACCTGCTTACCCTGTCTCAACCCCTCTCGCTCCAGCCTCAGCCTCCGGACCTGCTTACCTGTCTCAACCCCTCTCGCTCCAGCCTCAGCCTCCGGACCTGCTTACCTGTCTCAACCCCTCACGCTCCAGCATCAGCTTCCAGCATCAGTTTAAAATAGGCTTGGATAGTGAATAAATGATTGTCCACTCAGTTTAAAATAGGCATAGATAGTGAATAAATGACTGTCCACTCACAGTTTAAAATAGGCATAGATAGTGAATAAATGATTGTCCACTCAGTTTAAAATAGGCATAGATAGTGAATACATGATTGTCCACTCAGTTTAAAATAGGCATAGATAGTGAATAAATGATTGTAAAATAGGGACACAACATGATACATTTCCTATAAATAAAGAAGAAGAAAATCGTTGGTGGAAGGAGAGGAGGACCAACAAAACAAAAAAAAAAGTGGGAAGCTGGAGATGGTATTTACACACAAAGGTTACTGAATAATGTTTGGTTTCCACTCCTCCCACATTCAACAGTACAGAGAAGATCTCCTGCTCCTACATGTATAGATTACATAGGACGTGTATCTCTGTCATTAAGGGCAGGCTGTAGTTCACAAACATGTTTACCAACCCCAAAAAAGATTTCCACTCTACAGAGAAACGTCATCTAACATGATGTGTGTTTCATATGCAACAGCCGAAGGAGTTCTAGAAAGACCACCGAAAAGACTAAGAGTTTAAACAACAGCCATCGGTTTCACTGTTAACACCAATAGGTATTAGGTCTAATATAACTCTCCAACTTACCAGTTCAGCATGAAATAACTTCAGTGGGTGAAACTCATATAAATATTTTCTTAAATCAAGAAAATCATTAAACCTATGGACATGAACCTCACAGATGGACTGGAGACAGACAGACAGACTGACACACACACACCTCCGTGGCCCCACTCCCCAGCCAAGGAAAACACCCCAGTAAATTATAATATCCACAATGGAGGCTTGGGAAGAGAATCCTGTTTTGTTTAGCTATAACAATAAAGCTGAAAGCTATGAATCATAATGTGTTTAAACAAACAATGGAACTATTCGTCATAGATAATCAGATCTGTCTGTTATTTTCAACTGATTTTCAGTGTGTGTGTGTGTGTGTGTGTGTGTGTGTGTGTGTGTGTGTGTGTGTGTGTGTGTGTGTGTGTGTGTGTGTGTGTGTGTGTGTGTGTGTGTGTGTGTGTGTGCATGTGTAAGCGTGTATGTATGAACAGTTGAAGTCGGAAGTTTACATACACCTTAGCCAAGTACATGTAAACTCAGTTTTTCACAATTCCTGACATTTAATCCTAGTAAAAATTCCCTGTTTTAGGTCAGTTAGGATCACCACTTTATTTTAAGAATGTGAAATGTCAGAATAATAGTAGAGAAAAGGATTTATTTCAGCTTTTATTTCTTTCATCACATTCCCAGTAGGTCAGAAGTTTACATACACTCAATTAGTATTTGGTAGCATTGCCTTTAAATTGTTGAACTTGGGTCAAACGTTTCAGGTAGCCTTCCACAAGCTTCCCACAATAAGTTAGGTGAATTTTGGCCCATACCTCCTGACAGAGCTGGTGTAACTGAGTCAGGTTTGTAGGCCTCCTTGCTCGCACACGCTTTTTCAGTTCTGCCCACAAATTTCCTATGGGATTGAGGTCAGGGCTTTGTGATGGCCACTCCAATACCTTGACTTTGTTGTCCTTAAGCCATTTTGCCACAACTTTGGAAGTATGCTTGGGGTCATTGTCCATTTGGAAGACCCATTTGCGACCAAGCTTTAACTTCCTGACTGATGTCTTGAGATGTTGCTTCAATATATCCACATAATTTTTCTGCCTCATGATGCCATCTATTTTGTGAAGTGCACCAGTCCCTCCTGCAGCAAAGCACCCCCACAACATGATGCTACCACCCCCGTGGTTCACGGTTAGGATGGTGTTCTTCGGCTTGCAAGCCTCCCCCTTTTTCCTCTAAACATAACGATGGTCATTATGGCCAAACAGTTCTATTTTTGTTTCATCCAACAAGAGGACATTTCTCCAAAAAGTATGATCTTTGTCCCCATGTGCAGATGCAAACCGTAGTCTGGCTTTTTTATGGCGGTTTTGGAGCAGTGGCTTCTTCCTTGCTGAGCTGCCTTTCAGGTTATGTCGATATAGGACTCGTTTTACTGTGGATATAGATACTCTTGTATCCGTTTCCTCCAGCATCTTCACAATGTCCTTTGCTGTTGTTCTGGGATTGATTTGCACTTTTTTGCACCAAAGTACGTTCATCTCTAAAGCATTCTAAAGCAATGACATCATTTTGGGGAATTTTCCAAGCTGTTTAAAGGCACAGTCAACTTAGTGTATGTAAACTTCTGACCAACTGGAATTGTGATACAGTGAATTATAAGTGAAATAATCTGTCTGTAAACGATTGTTGTAAAAATTACTTGTGTCATGCACAAAGTAGATGTCCTAACCGACTTTCCAAAACTATAGTTTGTTAACAAGAAATGTGTGGAGTGGTTGAAAAACTAGTTTTAATGACTCCAACCTAAGTGTACGTAAACTTCCGACTTCAACTGTATGTGTGTATGTATGTATGTATGTATGTATGTATGTATGTATGTATGTATGTATGTATGTATGTATGTATGTATGTATGTATGTATGTATGTATGTGTGTGTGTGTATATATGTGCATATGTATGTATGTGTGTATGTGTATGTATGTGTGTGTGTATATATGTGCATCTGTATGTATGTATGTATGTGTGTGTGTGTGTGTGTGTGTGTGTGTGTGTGTGTATATATGTGGATGTGTATGTATGTATGTATGTATGTGTGTGTGTGTGTGTGTGTATGTATGTATGTATGTATGTATGTATGTATGTATGTATGTATGTATGTATGTGTGTGTGTGTGTGTGTGTGTGTGTGTGTGTGTGTGTGTGTGTGTGTGTGTGTGTGTGTATATGTGGATGTGTATGTATGTATGTATGTGTGTGTGTGTGTATGTGTGTGTGTGTGTATGTATGTGTGTGTGTGCGCGCTAGGCTACCCTGTCTTTCCCAGACCTTATATGTCCATCTCGCTGATAGATGGATCAATGCAGCATAGCTGTGTGAGAAGAGGAAGAGAGGACAGGAGGAAAACATGATACCTCAGTCAAAACAAAGGATGGAAATATGGAGTCAGATGACTGATCTAGAGCAGACTGGGGCTGTCCCGTTGCAACACCACTGGATTATCAAGGTAGGTGTTGGACCGATAGATACAAGGTCGCTGGTTCCAGTCCCGCTTGGTTTACCCCCGGAATTTGCTTCCATACGATGTTGGTTACCTCGCCGATATCAAAATCCCACGTGGGAAGACCCAAACACAGACAAACACAACCACCACTGATGCAGTCATGACCATGATACCACTGCCAGCATCTCCAAACACAACAATCATTGGCCTGTGTGTGTGTGTGTGTGTTTTCTGATTGACATCTCCACAGCCAGACCAGTACAGCAGAGCTAGGGGACTCCCTCCTCTAAACAGCATCATGCAGCAGGTCTGAAGACCAGCCAACGTTTACGTTTGAACACTTAACAAACATATTGATTTACTGATTAACAAATATGCAACAAATCAATATGCAATAAATCAATATTGAAGAAAAGTATGCAATACATCTTTGACTATTTTAACTGTGTGTGTGTGTGTGTGTGTGTGTGTGTGTGTGTGTGTGTGTGTGCGTGCGTGCGTGCGTGCGTGCGTGCGTGCGTGCGTGCGTGCGTGCGTGCGTGCGTGCGTGCGTGCGTGCGTGCGTGCGTGAGAGATGGGGGACCATCTGTATCTAGTGTATCTACCACTAGATACAGAGCCACACAGAAGTATCCTTCTAGTTTTGAAGGCAGCAGGGTAAACGGTGTGACTCATAGCAATCCTATCTGTTTGTTTTGCCAATGTCATTTCAGACATGTGATCAGCTAAGGAAATGCCTGAGACTGCTTTTAGGTCCACCCCAATCTTTATTTCCAGTTTTACAGCTCACCTAAACATGATACTTTGTCATGGCATTGCATTTGGTTTATTTTGTGTCTACAATTCTGGAATAAATCTATTGTGATGCTTTTTTTCACATCACTTGCCTTGGTTCAGCATTTATTTCTTTATTTCTGAGCCAGGCACCAGCAGCAAGCTACTGTCAGCCAGCTGCTGTCAGACAAATACCATTTCCTCCTTGGAGATTTGAGATTAAAACAAGCACTTTTTAGCTGCCTAAACCGGTCTCCCTTTTCAGGGACTCAACGGCCCTGAAGTTGAGAAACACACACAGCAACCTGATTCACAATGAAGCATCAGCCATCCCATTAACACAACACAGTCAATATTCATCACAAAATCACTGCATTGTGTAATAGCAGCCAAATATATCACCTTTCCAAACAACCTGTACAATATGGCACAGACAGATTTTACACAAGCACCATAATCTGAGCCTTGGCCAACGAACAAACGCCCTGAATCAGTATAAGCTTTCCCCTCATAACAATAACCATACCCTCTGACCCGAAAAAACACAGCCGTTAAGCTTCTTAGCCCAACTCTTTTCATCAGAATCCGCTTTAGGCTACGGTGGCTCCTAAACCATGCAGGTAAGGTCATTTGAGACATATAAGGTTATATCTGAGCAAAGCAATGTTCTGAGATATTGAGCATTAAAGTTTTCACATCTCAGGTATCCGATCTGTTTTGTAGTCCTCACCGTAAAGGTACCTAAAGTGCAGAGGGGGGTGCAGTCGCAGATAGAACCTTATGGCTCTGAAATGTCAATCTGGGTTCAACCATAAGGTCCTATCTGACACAGAATGTTAAAATGATTTCAATTACAAGAGAAAAGTACAGATTTGTAATGATTAAATAAAGAGAATACCCTTCCCTCTTTATTATCCTATGGAGAACTAGCAACATTGCTAAAGCTTAGCTCTGGATGAGTAAACTGATATATTTTTCTGGTCTCTGACTCCCAAAGTCAGTAAATTACTTGCTATTTACCAATAAAATGTGGTGAGTTATGTGATTTTTGAGAAATGCCCCTTCCATGCAGGTTTCCATATTGATATAGAACAAGACAAAAGCAGCTATGCCTCTCCTAGTCCTAAGGGCTTTAAACATGCTCTAAGAAACCTGTATTAATTTGTTCTTACCATAAAGAACTTACGTTATGGCCATTCTTCTAAAAAGGGGTGGAAAAACTCTTAAGTAATTAAAAACGAGGACCAGAACCTATTATGTCAATAATCAAAGACTTGGAACTGTAAGGTTCTATCTGCAAAATTAACACTAGGTGTACAAAACATTAGGAACATCCTAATATTGAGTTGCACCACCTTTTGCCCTCAGAGCAGCCTCAATTCGTTGGGGCATGGCCTCTACAAGGTGTCGAAAGCTTTCCACAGGGATGCTGGCTCATGCTGACTCCAATGCTTCCCACAGTTGTGTCAAGTTGGCTGGATGTCCTTTGGGTGGTGGACCATTCTTGATACACACAGGAAACTGTTGAGCGTGAGAAACACAGCAGCGTTGCAGTTCTTGACACAATCAAACCGGTGCGTCTGGCACCTGCTACCATACTCCGTTCAAAGGCACTTCGATCTTTTGTCTTGCCCAGTCACCCTCTGAATGTCACACATACATAATCCATGTCTCAATTGTCTCAATGCGTAAAAATCTTTCTTTAACCTGTCTCCTCCCCTTCACCTACACTGATTGAAGTGTATTTAACAAGTGACATCATAGCTTTCACCTGGATTCACCTGATCAGTCTATGTCATGGAAAGAGCACTCAGTGTATAGTTTTGAGATAATTAGTATTTTTCAAGTCCCAGATCTCAGAACCGTTTTGTAATGTCTTCCTCTTTCATGACTCAATAAGTATACCACCTTACATACAATTATTTTTGATTGACAACCCAGCAATGAGATTGGATTTCAGAATTAACCTTACAGCACCAAGCCAAAAGGTGTTTGGGCAAATAGAACTTTCAGATTTTTTCCCCTTTTTTCTCCATAGTAAATATACTTGTTTTATCCTCTAACATATCTCACATATAAATGCAGGCATAAAGGATTACCTAAAGAGCAACTCTATGTGAATAACTCATTTTTTACCAAATGTCATAGACCTTTATAGTCCCAAGGTCACTAATGGTTTTTGTGCGAAGGAGGTAGGTAGGGCAATGTTTGTCTCTCTAATCGCAATCGAAGTGCTTATGCCACTGTGTCAATACTATAAACCTGGATAGGGTTCTCTTCCTACACACAGCAGACATGCAGTGACAGAAGCTACAGAATGGTCAATGGACACAGACAGACACTTCATTAGAGTTAGGAATCTAAAGACATTGTTTTAAGTAGCTATTACTATACCACTATCGTTATACAATACTGTTTTTATTGTAGTAAACAGGTGTTTTCTTTAGTCATTATAGACTCCTGAGATCCTATGTGTCTGATGAAAAGCATGCAACACATAAGCAGATGGAATGTTTTTTCTTTCTCATCAATCTGACATTTTTTGACGTTCTAGTGACCAACAGCAACATACTGCATTTTCCATTTAAGGTCAATTCGGCCATTTGCTTCCAGGGTGAATATCTTGGTCGAATCTAAGAAAGCAGCCACTTCATTGCATATCGACCGAGTCGTGGCAAATGTGTCTCTATCCCCCCATAATCGGAATCAGCTAAATGCCACTTCAAACACATGTCCGGCTCCCTGTCAATGACCGCACGTTTGACACACAGGACATTGGCTCCGTGTGTGCACGGGAACAGGTAGCAGTTCCGCGTACAGGTGTGCGTCTACAACACCACTGAACCAAAACAAGGTATCTTGTGTACACGTTTTATCCCTTACCATCAACATACATGTCGACTGTTATTTATTTACAAAAAATACTTTGGATGAATGCCTTTCTCAATATCAAAACAGAAAATGCACTACTAATGCATCTCAAACAGCTGTCTGATACCGACAGAAATCAGTATAGCTCGACAAGAGTAGCCATTGGCTGATTGTTATTTCTTGATTCTCTTGCTTTATGTTGTGATGGAAGAAGCGGGACATGCATGGCAAATGAGTGCACACTGCACACACACACAGCCCCAAACATCAGAATACTGGCTAACGTCAGCAAGCTAGACATCGTTAGCATGAATTGTGATCTACATCTCCACAGCATCGTGTATAAATAGAGCAAACTATTGTTCAATAACTCATATGTTTGTTATCTAATTTAGCTAGTAGCTGCCATATGTTTAAACCCAAATAATTTAGAGTGGTTTGCGTAAAAGCTAGCCTTGCAGGTGGTGCATCTCTCATGCAAGCATGCCAGTCTGACTACTTTTATGGGCAAGCAAGCTGGGTATCCCTGCGATTGTCTGTCCTGTTAGCTAGCAGCTAGCAAGCCTCTACCTTGGAGAAGAAAATACCGATATTCCCCTCCATTTGTCAAGTTTTTGACGCTGCAAACAGCAAACCAGCTGACTGACATTACACCACAGATGAATGGGGATATATACCTGTGATTAGCCTATATACCGTTTCTGCTAACGTTCCATTTCACAAAAACGAAAGTAATGGATGGATATGACATTCATGCACGTGTTGTGCATGCTTGTACACGAGCTATAATGTTATTTTACATCAAACCAAGAACGACCCTTTCGAAAACAACCCACAAGATTTGCCGCTGTTTCTGCAATCTAGTTTCCAGAACGACCTCTCTGGGAGTGGAATATTCTCACGGGTTTCAACCACCAATATGAAAACAAGCGAACGTTTTTCTCTCTCCAATAATGTAAATTACTAGACACCCAGATCAACGAATCATACAAAAGTGGTGCTCAGCAAAACATTGCAAAAGTCCCACTTGCAGCCAAAATGACAGAAATATGAAAATGCCCTTACGTAAATTGGTTGCGACGAGAACGGATAAAATCCGATGTGAGAAATGATGCTTGCAGAGGCTGGGCCGGGATTTTCTCTCCTTTTTACAGCTGCTGTATCTCCCGCCCTCTCTCTGTTCCTCTCAAACTCTCTCTCTTCCCCTCTTGTCTTTATCTTTCCCTTCCAAGAGCCCGCTCCTCTTGTACCACTCGCCACCCAGTGGAGAATGGCCAGATGCGTTCCTATAAGGAACCACTCTCGGGATTTGTGTGTGCGCGTGCATGCGACTAGTGTACGTGCGTGCATGTGTGTGTGTGTGTGTGTGCGCGCGGCTCAGATAAATGACAGGTTGTAAGGGAATATTATGTTACACTACAATTTGGCATGTGTGTGTGTGTGTGTGTGTGTGTGTGTGTGTGTGTGTGTGTGTGTGTGTGTGTGTGTGTGTGTGTGTGCGTGCGTGCGTGCGTGCGTGCGTGCGTGCGTGTGTGTGTGTGTGCTCATCCCACTAACAGCAGCCCACAAATACAAATGCAATGCTTTTTTTGAGAGGCCTTGTCATGTTGGTATAAATGTTGATACTTGAGTAGCCTAAGTAGAGCCCTCTCTAAATGACCCTCTTCTTGAGACCATAGATCAAATCAAATGATCAAATCAAATGTATTTATAAAGCCCTTTTTACATCAGCAGATGTCACAAAGTGCTTATACAGAAATCCAGCCTAAAACCCCAAACTGTAAGTTTAGGGTGGCAGGTAGTCTAGCGTTTAGACGATTGGGCCAGTAACCGAAGGTTGCTGGTTCAAATACCAGAGCCGACTATGTGAACATCTGTCAATGTGCCCTTGAGCAAGTCATTTAACTATAATTTGCTCCAGGGGTGCCATACTACTATGGCTGACCCTGTAAAACAACACATTTCACTGAACTTATTTGGTGTATGTGACAATAAAACAGCTTAATCCTGACATGTTTATTTCTTGGTCTGACAAGAGAAAATCTAAACTATTGTTTCTAAGCCCTTCCAGAGAAACCACATGATCAAAATCATATAAATTAATTGGAGTGACATCATAGAGGGTGGCAGAGCAAGCTTCAAACAGGAAGCTCACCCCACGAAGCACACGATAAAATCAGCGACAGATTTGTTTTCTGTTTTGTTGTTATGGTTATAAAACTGTCATAAATAATGCACAGTGCCAAATTCTGATGTGAATGTGCATACTAGGTACTGGTGCATCAAAATACATTAAAAAGTTGCCAATATTACAGTATGTTTAGATTTTGTCATTCAGTCATGTTTGGTTGTTGTCCTGTAATACCAGCCATAGCTAGCTATAGTAGGACAGCATGCAGTAGCAAGAGTTGAACAGTCTTAAAGGCTATTCCAATGGATGAAAGAGGTCCAGTTTACATTAGGGACCCCCTGTACTTAGGTTAGGCAGGGATCTGGTTATTGAAGTACTATTGTCACGCCCTGGCCTTAGTTATCTTTGTTTTCTTTATTATTTTAGTTAGGTCAGGGTGTGACATGGGGGAAGTATGTGTTTTGTATTGTCTAGGGGTTTTTGTATGTTTATGGGGCAGTGTTTAGTCTAGGTGTATGTATGTCTATGGTTGCCTAGATTGGTTCTCAATTAGAGACAGCTGTCTATCGTTGTCTCTGATTGGGAGCCATATTTAGGCAACCATAGTCATTAGGTAGTTTGTAGGTGATTGTCTATGTCTATGTTGCCTGTGTCTGCACTTGTCATTATTATAGCTTCACGTTTGTTGTTTTGTTTAGTTTGTAAGTGTTCTTCGTCTTCGTTGATTAAATATGTGTTCATTTCACGCTGCGCCTTGATCCTCCTCTCTTTCACGTAATGACGATCGTGACAACTATATCCTGTTTATTTTTTCTTATTTAAGTGAATTCAGAATTCTTGCATTTCTGTCTTCTGTAACCTCTTCAGACATCTATCCAACATATTAGCCCAACACATGATCCATTTCTGTTTCCTAATCACACAAAATGTCATTGAATTGTCATTGGAGTACAATTAGGACTATAATAATGGTGTCCAGCTTATCTAGCCTGCTGTCCCAGTCTACCAAATGTGAACTGAAAATATGGTTTTGACTCAGTGTACACAGATGGGTGTGTCAAGCCCCCTGTAAATATTATATCAACATTAGCTTTTTTTGTGTGATTAGGAAACATCTTGAGGATTTCAGAAATGTACCATGTGTTGGGCTAATATGTTGGATAGATGTTGAAAGAGGTTACAGAAGACAGAAATTCAAAAAGTGTCCCACTTATTCAGAATACACCCTATATTGTGTCTATATTAGACAAATTATATAAAAAGGCGAGACGAGGAGAATAGCAGGTGCATCTCTTCATAACTGTACCCTGAGGCTGAATGTTGCAAAAATATTCAATGAGAAAAACATTTACAAAAGGAAAGCAAATAGGAGGCCCTCCACCTTTTAAACAAAATACAAAGAAGATCACTGACCATTGTTATTACTGTTTCTGTGAAACATTGCTGGGAAAAATTAACATTCAGTACGGTTAGCCTATACTCTGAGAGCCAAAAGTGATGTAGATTATGTAGATTATGATATAGCCATGAGCCTACCCCTTCAATATGCTTGTTTAATTACCAGCGTAAATCTGTATTGAACAGCCATTTATTCTGTTTTGCATGAAATAACACTTCTACAGAATGAGCAGGACTGCCCCACTCTTCAGTTTTTCCATGTAAATTATGTGTACTTATTATTGCCACAAAATTTGCATGAATGAATCCATAGAAAAAATAAGGATATGGTTATTTGAACAGTTTGCACAGTCATTATCTTTGTTTCTAGAAAGAGAGCTCAAATGTATTAATTGCTGAATTAATTTTATGTCTGTTTTCTGGAAGCTGTGCTGCGCCATTTCCCCCCACGTGGGCCAGCCCCCTAGCAATTCAAGTTCCAGCTAATGAGATTCAGCCCTTCGCCATTGGAATGGCAGATAGCAATAATCCTACACAGCAGAGCGAGAGAAATGGCATGGTGCACATATCTGCACATATGTGATGTTGTACACAATTTTTGGGGACCACTTTTGGGTCAAGGGCGCTACTTTCAGAACTACTGGCTAAAAAGTATACAAAAGTACCGGAGAATCCCTTTAAGGTGCAGAGTGATTGGGTAAATTCAATGCTTGGGCCGCGTGACTAGATAGCTGTGAGAATGTGTTAGCCGAACCAGTAACAACTGCATGGATAGTAGCTTACTGTGGTGTAATTTCTGCTACCGGTTTGTGCGTTTGTTATTGCAAAACAAAACATTGTTTGGCCCTTGGCAGCAACTGCATTCCACACAGCACAAGGACGACTGATAATTGCTTTGTTGTCGTATGTGTGTGTGTCTTTGTGTGTATCTCTTTTATATCTGAAAAATGAACAACTGTAAAATAAACATTCATAGACTTCCTCATTCTCTTCAACTTATTAACCCAGACCTCATAATTTTATGAATCTCTAAAAGTATTCATTTGAATTGTATCCCATCACCTTAACCTTACCCAGGGTGATCTGGATGCCACACACTCAGGACAACTGACTGTGACAGTAGGACTGACCCACTAGACACAGGCCTTAGTAAACCACAGCAGGATTACTACTGTACACTTCCATTAAATCAAACCTCTATGTAATGTCTTAGAGTGGTATAACAACACAAAGATAAAAGTGGTCTTCAAATGGCTGACACATTGACTACGTGGCAGGAAACTACTGTCTAGTCACGTGACTGATTCCAGTGATAATGAGCCTTGAGTGTGATGTTCTTATAACACACGTGCACACTATAATTGTGGTTCCACAGATCTTACTGGCGATAGCAGGAAATGCTCCATGTCATTATGCACAACAATCTATCTTAACCTTATACATGCATGCACGCACAGATACTGTGTACACACACACACACACACACACACACACACACACACACACACACACACACACACACACACACACACACACACACACACACACACACACACACACACACACACACACACACACACACACACACCACTAGAGGGATATCTTCAAACCACCAAATTACTACCCTGAGACAAGGCTGACTATAGCCCACAAAGATCTCCTCCACGGCACGAATCCGAGCGGGGCGACAAACCCGGACAGGAAGATCACATCAGTGACTCAACGCACTCAAGTGACACACCCCTCCTAGGGACGGGATGGAAGAGCACCAGTAAGCCAGTGACTCAGCCCCCGTAATAGGGTTAGAGGCAGAGAATCCTGGTGGAGAGAGGGGAACCGTTCAGGCAGAGACAGCAAGGGTGGTTCGTTGCTCCAGTGTCTTTCCATTCACCTTCACACCCCTGGGCCAGACTGCATTCAATCATAGGACCTACTGAAGAGATGAGTCTTCAATAAAGACTTAAAGGACGAGACCGAGTTTGCGTCTCTCACATGGATAGGCAGACCATTCCATAAAAATGGAGCTCTATAGGAGAAAGCTCTGCCTCCAGCTGTTTGCTTAGAAATTCTAGAGACAATAAGGAGGCCTCCGTCTTGTGACCGTAGCGTACGTGTAGGTATGCAAGAGAGGAGTTGCCATATTTATAAAATAAACCCTTTTCCATAGTTATCGAGCCAATTAAGAAAGAATATCGTAGTAACTTGTAATGACGTTAGAAGCTAAATTCTGTTTTCCTCAAAATAATACATATTGCAAGCTATGACATGATGTAATAAAATAATTGAAATATGTGACAACAGAAAAGATAATTTGTCCTTATTAATAACTTCTTTGTGATAGGGGGCAGCATTTTCACTTTTGGATGAATTGCGTGCCCATAGCTAACTGCCTCCTACTCGGTCCCAGATGCTAATATATGCATACTATTATTACTATTGGATATAAAACACTTTGAAGTTTCTAAAACTGTTTGAATGATGTCTGTGAGTATAACATAACTCATATGGCAGGCAAAAACCTGAGAAAAAATCCAAACAGGAAGTAAAAATTCTGAGACTAATGTTCAACTCATCGCCTATTCAATTCCCTGTAAGATATGGATCTGTTTGCACGTCATACGCCTTCCACTAGATGTCAACAGTCTGTAGAACGTGGAATGAAGCCTCTAGTGTGATGTGGGGCCGGATGGGAGCTGTTTCAGTCATTGGTCTGGCAGAATGCCAGTTCCTGGTCACGCGCGTTCCAAACGATATCGCCTTGCTTTCCATAACTTCTAGAGACACAAAGGAATTCTCCGGTTGGAACGTTATTGGATAGTTATGATAACAACATCCTGAAGATTGATTCTCTACTTAGTTTGACCAGTTTATTCGACCTGTTATATAACTTTTTGAAGTTTTCGTCCGAGTTCGCCTGCATCTGCGCGAGTGTTTGGACATGTGCACTAAACATGCTAGCAAAAGTAGCTACTTAGACATAAGTCAGGACATTATCGAACAAAACAACGATTTATTGTGGAACTAGGATTCCTGGGAGTGCATTCTGATTAAGATCATCAAAGGTAAGGGAATATTTATGATGTAATTTCATATTTCTGTTGACTCCAACATGGCGGAGAAATGTTGTTTCTCTCTGAGCGCCGTCTCAGATTATTGCATGGCGTGCTTTTTCCGTAAAGTTTTTTTGAAATCTGACACAGTGGTTGCATTAAGAACAAGTGTATCTTTAATTCTATGTAAAACATGTATCTTTCATCAAAGTTTATGATGAGTATTTCTGTTATTTGATGTGGCTCTCTGCAATTTCTCCGGATATTTTGGAGGCATTTCTGAACATGGCGCCAATGTAAACTGAGATTTTTTTATATAAATATGCACATTATCGAACAAAACATACATGTATTGTGTAACATGTTCTATGAGTGTCATCTGATGAAGATCATCAAAGGTTAGTGATTAATTTTATCTCTATTTCTGCTTTTTGTGACTCCTATCTTTGGCTGGGAAAATGGCTGTGTGTTTTTTGGACTTGGCGGTGATCTAACATAATCATATGTTGTGTTTTCGCTGTAAAACATTTTTTAAATCTGACACGATGGGTAGATTAACAAGATGTTTATCTTTCATTTGCTGTATTGGACTTGTTAATGTGTGAAAGTTACATAATTAAAAAATATATTTTTGAATTTCCCACGCTGCCTTTTCAGCGGAATGTTGTCAGGGGTTCCGCTAGCGGAACGCATGTCCTAGAAAGGTTAAATCGGGTTATGTACCTGGAGAACATAATTCTTTTATCAATTGGTCCTTCGAGCCGGATCTCAATACCTGCCTCTGTCGTCCCAAGGACCTGCTGAAAACCGTGCACGGGCGGATCCAGGATCCGTAAGACAAAGACCTGACCTCTGAATTGAGGGTTTATTTCAGGCCAGTGTTGAACTGGTACACGACAGAGGTGGTGACGAGATCCAACCTACATTGCTTTTCCCAGTCTACGAGAAGGTCAGTAAATCTTTATTCACGAATTAGGGGAATTGACGCTTGGGCTACATTCAGAAATATATTTGATTGTTTTTGTGTAGTTTAGGTGTTGATTTTAAATTCCCATAGGGCATTCTTACCTGGTGACCTATCTTTAGAATTTTGTGTAGAGAAAAGTTTTAAAGGCAACAAAGTATTCTATGCAAATGGAAGATAGGAATTGGGTGTAGAGCCACCTAGGCAGCAGTAGAAGGGGGACCGTGATGACACCGGATATCTGCAGTACCAAACTAAACTAAAGAATATTGGCAAGAATATAGTAGAGGATCCGTAATGACACGAGGTATCAGTGGTTACCACCAAGACTATCAGTGGACACTACCTATATAAACTAAAGAAGGAAGAAGGGTAACCTAATATAGCGGAGTGAGATACGAGATATTAACGTCAAAAGAACAAGCACACACATAGGGAGTAGTGACATAAGAGATCAGAGTTTAAAAAGACACACACATAGATTGTGCAGGAGAGCAACTATCGTAATTGGATAAGGTTAGCAATTGAGTCAAAATAGGTCTAACTATCCCACGAAAAAAGACACACACATAGATTGTGCGGGAGAGCAACTATAGTAATTGGACAACGGTAAAAAGCGCATACATATATCATAGAAATAGATACACCTAGAGTGAGTTTGAGCATAAGCATAGTAACTACAAGGTTTACTAACAGTGGGTAGTAAATCCTCAAAGGAGGTCCCGGAATTAACGGGAGATGAGAAATATATGCAGGGAAAAGATAAGAGGAACACCTATTCTGGACAGAAATGGAGGGAAAAGTACGAATTTGACAGACATTTAAATATAGAACAACTGGAATCCATGATAAGACAGATACGTAAGGCATGTGGAGACAAGGCAGATAAACAACGGGCAGAGGGGCTAGATACAGCGAGGGTATGGCTAGCCGAGGCGAGGAAGAGAGCTGAGGGAGAAAAGAAGAAGGAAGATGTAAGTTGCAAGCAACAGAGAGCAATCACTCCCACGGCTCCTCTGGAGGTCCCTCATAAGCCTAAATTGTACCCAACCCTGATAGACCAGGCGTGGAGAGAGAATCCCGATGATGAAATAGTGGTGGTGAGACGACGGCAGCCAGTGCTTCTTGTCCCACCCCCACCACTCCCATATGGGGAACCTCCTGGAGCCGAGGGAGGGGTAGAACAGGAGGAGGAAAGGATAGGGCTAGCTGCCCTAGGCAAAGTCAGGAAAGACTTAACCGAACTAGGACGTAGGATGAACAAGCGACCGGATGCAGGGGAAAGAGGTAGAGACAGGGCTTTACCACTCAGAAAGCTGAAGTCGCATAACCAGAGCCCAGGGAGGAGAGGAGTAGTAGAGTGGCTGGAAGACGAAGATGAAAGGGAGGCTAGTCAGTATCCTCTAATTGCCTTGCCGAACCCACGGGCTGGGGTTCGGCAACTTATTGAGAAAAGTGGATGGAGACAGTCAAAAGAAAGGAGGAGGCCTTAAGGGGAAGGGACCCAAGAGAGAAGGGAAAAAATGGATAGAACCCGAGAACATAAAATGTTACAACTGTAGCCAGTCAGGACATTTGGCTAAGGAGTGTGAGGAACCATGCATGCACTGCGATAAGGTGGGCCACAATCACCGAGACTGTAGAAAGAACAGAAAGGATAGGAGAGAGGGTCAAAGGCAAGAACAGAGAGAAAAAGGTCAGGCGCCTACAGCCAGACTCAGAGGAGGAATAGAAAAGAAAGGAGATCAGTACCTAATGGTCACTATCAGAGTAACTGTAGATAAGCATAAAGGAGGCTTCAAGGAAACGAGAAGTAAGAAAGATCAGACAGGAACGGAATATTTCATCGCTGCTCTTGGGGAAAGAGCAGGAAAGATTTTAAACAGAAGGGGAAAAACAGATAAACGCTTGGACCTTTAAATTAGGGCTATTTTCTGGGAATGGTCTCGGTAGTGCGTGCCGGAGTTTGTGACTACAGACAATTATAATAATAGGGTTGTTCTTGCCTACCACGCGGGAGACTCGGGTTCGCATCTCAGCCTAGGCACTGATAGACTAAAATTCATTCTGATTGTAATTCAAATACTGAGATGTTTTGCCGGGAAAGATACAGTTAGCTAGTGTTTGGTTAAGATATAAACTTAACGTTTTAATAGCTTGTTTAGGTTAAATTGAAAGACTAATTCATTCCAAAATAATAGCGAGGCGATTTCGATGTAATACGTTGGGTTGCCTAAATGATCTGATGGAATAATGTATTGAGACTGGAGTCGTATTTAAATGACTGAATCATAGAAGAGACAGTTACCTAAACCAAATTCTGAATAATAACGGAGAGATACGATAAAGTTGTGCCCATCGGAATGTTTTTATTCTTATGGATTGACTGACATACGTTATAAATTTAGCGAAGTACATGGTACTTTTACATTTTGGAGAGGAGAAATTTGGAAAGTTGGATTTTGCTCTTGCGATAGACTTAAAGCAGAGCTCGGTTTGAGTAGGGGGTATGTTTTACCCTGAGGGCAGGAATAGGAGAGTTGGTCTGGCAGTACAATTTTGATTGAGAGATGTTGATTGATGTTGTAAGTTCTGTTCAAGATCAAACATTCGTGACCAACTATATTCCTTGGGTTTGGCTTGTTGAACCCGTACTACTGCTGTTGCAGTCAGCCAACAATGATTTGCAATTCGCTGAAATTGCTGCTGCCTGGGCACGGGCTGAGCGCCTGCTGCTGACGTCGCTCACAATGCACTTTTGCAGCCAGGCAATGAGGTTGTGACTGAGAGTGAGACAGAGAAAATTGTTTGTGTCATTCAGAGGGGAAAATGCGTGCATTATGGCTTTGAGTCACTTTTCAAAAGTTGCTAAAAGTTCCAAATACATTTTTTTTTAAAGTAGCTAAATTTGTCAGGGTAGTCGGAAAAGATGCTAAATCTAGCAACAAAATGGCTAGGTGGGCATCACTGGTTGGTTGTGGCTCACTGGGCTATATTTGGCTGTATGCGATTCAGGTCCGAATAGTTGAAACGTAAAAGTTTTGTGATAGTTTCTGGTTATTGATTTTTGGTCTGATTGTTTGTTTAGGTAACACCAGGGAATTGGAACCGAACGTTCAAGTGTTCTAACATTATAATCTGTTTCCATTACGTGGAACCATGTTAGGTCGGTAAAGGGGATTGCAGTTTGGGGTAATTATATTTTGCAAAACAAGCTTGGAGCGCACGTTCAATTAAGTATAATGAACCATTGAGGACATTTAAAACTAATGATTGGAGGGAGTACAATGGAATTATCATTATTATTTGGTTTTGTTTATAGTCTACGTTTGGATTTCTGAATCCGGGTAGTCTGACAAAGTGGTTTTTCTGGGAAAAGGAGTGCTTCATTGTCTTGTCTTTCTTTGGAAATGTTTTTCGGGGCTTGAGGAGATTTCCATTTTCCGAGAGACACGAAATCTTAAAGGGGTACACACATGTGGAATATCAGAAGTTTTATTTTATGAGTTTTAATTAAACACGTGAATTATTTTGATAAGGGATGTTCTGGGCATCTGGGATACAACATGTAGAAAATGTTTGAGGGGTTTTCTTTAATTTGTATAATATAAATTGAGTAACACGACTGTAAAAGGGTGGTATGACTCTTGACCTCTATCAAGACTTTTCCTTTGTGGTCTGATCAGCCTCATGGGAGGGCCATTTGGATAACGAATTTAAGGAAATTTGTGATATTGATTTTAAGGTAAATTGAGTAATTGATCATTATGAACGAGTTTATAGATAGTTCTTTGACATAGTGGTAATTTGAACCAATGAGAAGAAAGAAATGACAGTAGACTTATGTTAAGTATTTAGAATCTAATCCAGACCAACAGGACAGGGATATATGACATCTGTGGTGATTCAGAATTATAGAGAACATCGAGATAACCTTAATCAACCTATGTAATTACTTTAGAGTCCACCACCATCACTGTTCAGACAGTGAGACACTTAGTCAAGATTTGGCAACAACCCATATTTGTTACTGACTGTTATGAGAAAGAGCGACAGACAGATAGGAGAAAGGGCAGACGGAGGAGCCCTCCCCGCAATGCTGAGACCTTGAAGGTTTGGGAGCAGAGAGGAGAAGGTGGGGAAAGGGGGGCCAGGAAATCAGCAAGATAGGAGTGACACAGAATGGGTCACGGTTACTGAGTGGAGACAAAAGGGGAATGAAAGCTTAGTTGGTTGCTAGAAATAAGGTGTTAAACACGGAAACATTGCCCGGAAATTATTTGGCAAACAGGCCGAAAGAGTAGCATTGACTAGGGCCTGTGAAATAAAAAAGGAGAAAAAGGTTACTGTTTACATAGACAAGCACATATACATCTAAGACCATACAAAGCAGCACAGATAACTGTTAAAGTAGATAAGACACTTGACAGAGAATTGTTTAGATTTGCGGCAATATTGATACAAGGGCGGAGCCATGTATCAAAGGGGGGATGGGATAGGACACTTTGTGGCCTATTGGATAATAATAATCAAAATAAAATAAAAATTATATAGCGTTCCCAACTTACTTGGCGGACACGATTATGGTAACTGAAATATTAGGTCAAGATATTATCCCTAGAGTTGGTTTACTAGGATCTAGTTCTTTAACTTCTCTAGGATAGGGGGCAGCATTTTCACGTTTGGATGAAAAGCATACCCAAATTCAACTGCCAGCTACTCATCTCCAGAAGATAAGATATGCATATTATTAGTAGATTTGGATAGAAAACACTCTGAAGTTTCTAAAACTGTTTGAATCATGTCTGTGAGTATAACAGAACTTATTTAGCAGGCGAAACCCCAAGGACAAACCATTCATTTTCTTTTTTGAGGTCACTCTCTTTTCAATGGGTTTTCATTGGGAATACAGATTTCTAATTGACCTTCTTGCAGTTCCTACCACTTCCACTGGATGTCAACAGTCTTTAGAAATTGGTTGAGGTTTTTTCCTTTATGTAAAGAAGAAGTACGGCCATCTTGAACGAGGGTCACTGGAAGTGTCCTGTTTGTTAGAGGCACGTGACCAGAAAGCTAGCTACAGTTTGTTTTAATCCTGTATTGAACACAGATCATCCCGTCTTTAATTTTATCGATTATTTACGTTACAAAATACCTAAAGGTGTATTACAAAAGTAGTTTAAAATGTTTTGGCAAAGTTTACAGGTAACTTTTGAGATATTTTGTAGTCACGTTTCACAAGTTGGAACCGGTGTTTTTCTGGATCAAACTCGCCAAATAAATGGACATTTTGGATATATATCGACGGAATTAATCGAACAAAAGGACCATTTGTGATGTTTATGGGACATATTGGAGTGCCAACAACAGAAGCTCGTCAAAGGTAAGGCATGAATTATATTTTTATTTCTGCGTTTTGTGTCGCGCCTGCAGGGTTGAAATATGCTTCTCTCTCTTTGTTTACTCTGTTACTATCCTCAGATAATAGCATCGTTTGCTTTCGCCGAAAAGCCTATTTGAATTCTGACATGTTGGCTGGATTCACAACCAGTGTAGCTTTACTTTGGTATCTTTCATGTGTGATTTAATGAAAGTTTGATTTTTATAGTAATTTATTTGAATTTGGCCCTCTGCATTTTCTCTGGCTTTTGGCCAAGTGAGACAGTAGCGTCCCGCCTAAACTCAGATTTTTGGATATAAATATGAACATTACCGAACAAAACATACATGTATTGTGTAACATGAAGTCCTATGAGTGTCATCTGATGAAGATCATCAAAGGTTAGTGATTCATTTTATCTCTATTTCTGCCTTTTGTTACTCCTCTCTTTGGCTGGAAAAATGGCTGTGTTCTTCTGTGACTTGGCTCTGACCTAACATAATCGTTTGGTGTGCTTTCATCGTAAAGCCTATTTGAATTCTGACATGTTGGCTGGATTCACAACAAGTGTAGCTTTAATTTGGTATCTTTCATGTGTGATTTTATGAAAGTTTGATAGTTTATAGTAATTTATTTGAATTTGGCGCTCTGCATTTTTACTGGCTTTTGGCCAAGTGGGACGTTAGCGTTCCACATATCCCAGAGAAGTTAAATAATGGATGACAATCTAGCTAATCAGACAGAACACATGATAAGACTGTTTGTTAACCAAACCTGTATGTCCAAGATGTTATGCTCTACAGGTGAATTACAGGAGAAGGTGATTCACTCAATCCAGTCCCTGAGGAGAATAGACGGGAAGCAGCCCCGTTGGGAGGGGTCATACCAAGTACTCCTGGTGACAGCCTTCACAGTGAGAATAGCTGAAAGAGCTACCTGGGGCATATCACACATTGCAGGAGGGTAAGACACACTGACACTGTCGAACAATCACAGAGTTAGGAGAAGAACCGAAACCAATATGGTTCGGGGGTTACCTCTCTAACGAAGATTCCCTGACCCCGCCCTACCCTCCCTGTGTGCGTTCATAGAAGTGAAAGTAGGGGCTGGCCTCCAGATGATGGGTGGGGCTTTACAGGAGTGCTGATTGGTCAGAGCTGTCTTATCGTGGCAGCCATATTCCTAATACACCATGCCCCATCCGAGAATGCAGAAGGTGGTAACTTGACCCATAGTTTAGACGATGAGGATTTTGTATTAACCTAGCATAAGAGATCACTTGATCTGGATAAACAGGAAGTTAGAGTGGAGATTGGGAAGGATGTCTCAATGGAGTTTTATGTAGGACTATGAGCCATTATGGAATATATCTGTGCAGGTCCCCGTGTAGTTCATGGACACAGGTCATAGCTCACACAGAGAGAGAGGGCTATATGAATCCACATACCCAGTATGGAAGAAGATAGAGTGTAGTGAAGGTAAGGGTTTCAGGTGATACCCTAGTGCCATTCCAGGAAGAAGAGGTTAGGGCAGGTGATATCTCTATAGTCAGCCAGAATACAAGCAGAGCCCCTGACAAAACAGATACTGACAGTGGAGTCGTCCAGAGCCAAGGGCCGGTGCGGATAGTGCAGGCGAAAGAGCTGAAGGAAGTGGTTGAGGTGGAAACTGGTTATGGGGATTCTAACCTATGGTTAGAATGGATTTAGTATACAGCCAGATCAGTAGCGAGAGAAGAATGTTATGCCTGCGCCACAGCAAAACCTCAGCTGACCACCATTCCCTTTCCATTTGATGGAATGGATTCACCCAGGGCAATGGCCTGTATGGTAAAGCTGTTCATGAAGGCAAGGAAGCCAAACAATGAAAGTTGCATTGATCTGCATTATCTGTATGTGCCCAGGACATCCAGACTTCCCCCTTTCACAGTTACAGGAGGACATTATTATTGTATGGCTCGATACATCACACACGGATAGGACGTAGGGGAAGTAAGGACATGCAATAGGACAGAGAATGTTACAACTGATGAGACTATGAGGGATCTGACAGGCTGGTTGAGCTCTGGGAATTTCAGTGAGATAAAGAGGCCAAGGGCTGACATCTGGTGGTTGTGTGGGGGAATGCACCCTCATCCAACACCATGACATAGTGTTGGCAAGACGGGAAAAAAGAAGCTCCCCATCTGGGTCTTTTGACGATAGAGTATATTATATTGATAATATTGGAGTCCCACGGGGGGTTGCCAGACTAGTTTAAAGCAAGACATCAGATCTTAGCAGGATTAGAGTCAAGCATTTTCTGGTGGTCCACTCTCAATAAGAATGTGGATCAGATAAATTATATCTATTATAATCAACAGCGCTTCATCAATTATACTAGAGATGCAATAAAAGGATTGGCAGAATAGAATAGCATTGGATATGTTACTAGCTGAGAAGGGAGGGGTCTGCGTGATATTTGGAACAATGTGCTGTACCTTCATCCCAAATAACACAGCTCCAGACGGATCAGTGACCAAGGCCCTGGCTGGTTTAACCACATGAGCTCACGAATTGGCAGAGAACTCTGGGGTAGATAATGCTCTAACAAATTGGTTTGATAGTATGTTTAGGAAATGGAAAAATTTCATAATCACTGTGTTGTGGGCAACCTTCACCTGTATGAGTGTTTTGGTTCTGTGTGGGTGTTGGTTTGGTCCCTGGTGTGAAAGTTTTGCTTATCAGTACTCTGGAGAGGTCAATGACGCAACAGATGGTGAGGTACGGACCGATTTCGAGCTCCGGCCTGTGTGATGACGAATACGGGCCTCCAGGCCTAGGAGATGGCTCCGTTTCTTTTAACTACGAGGAGCCAATGTTGGATGAGACTATTTTTGAGGGTTAAGACTATTTTTTTATGAAGATTGTAATAAAAACCGAAACAGGAAGTGTTAGGATACCTAATGTAGGCCTATAACTGTCATTGATGGATAAGGAATGAAAATACACATATTGGTTTTGGGAGATTGATTTTGAGTGACATTGACAATATTAATATAAATAGATGTGTAATTTTTTGTAGTTAATGTTTAGGCAATAATTAAAAGGATTCCACCCTGTCACTGTAAAACATGTGAAATGTGTTTGAATCATAGCTGACAAGGAACTGTGGCAGACAACTTATGACCACTGTGAATCTGATAGCAGGGAAGGAGGTCTCCCACCCAGAGAGGGGAGAAACCGTTGGGCTTGCAATAGATGGGGTAACATATAGCAGGATATGATTAGCAATGTATTGGTATGGATTATTCTTGTATACAATTGTATGGAATTGATTAGAATGTATAAAATCATAATCAATAAATGTGTAGTCCTAGTCAGAATTAGGGTAAAGACCATATGTCTTTATGGTATTTTAAACACAGACTGTCTGAGCTTGGTGCCGACCTGACTTGAGATATGGGAGAGAACGGGGAGTACGTCTCAAGGACAAGGTCACTAATCTCTGTCGGCTGGGTAGTGAGACAGTGTGTGCGTAGCGACATTGTGTGCGTCTGTTTGTCTGTATGTGTGTGCGTTCACTCTCCTCCAATTTGTCCAATAACTCCTCGGTCTCTGACTCACACCAACTTCGCCGACCACCCAGTGTTCCCCCCCCAAATAAATATTTTGAGGCGGCTTCTTTGGCTTGCGTCGTGGCCGCGAACCCCGGCGTTGTCGCTCTCCTTCCTTCACCACTTGCGTCTGCTTCCATGGAAGGCTTTCGTCTCCTGCCATTATCTCCTCCCAAGTCCAGGATGTCTTTACCTCCTGCATATCCTCCAGGAGCACACAATAGGAAAATGGCTACCTAAAGGTGATCCCCAATCAGAGACAACGATAAACAGCTGCCTCTGATTGGGAACCATACTAGGCCAACATAAAAATATAATACACCTAGATGACCCACCCTTAATCACACCCCGAACTAACCAACATAGAGAATAAAAGCTCTCTATGGTCAGGGCGTGACAGTAGTGCGTACGGCCCAGTACATCACTGAGGCCAAGCTTCCTGCCATCCAGAACCTCTATACCAGGTGGTGTCAGAGGAAGGCCCTAAAAATTCTCAAAGACTCCAGCCACCCTAGTCATAGACTGTTCTCGCTGCTACCGCACGGCAAGCGATACCGGAGCACCAAGTCTAGGTCCAAAATGCTTCTTAACAGCTTCTACCCCCAAGCCATAAGGCTCCTGAACAGCTCATCAAAGGGCTACCCAGACCCCTCTTTTACGCTGCTGCTACTCTCTGTTTATTATCTATGCATAGTCACTTTAACTTTACCTACATGTACATATTACCTAAATTACCTCGACTAACCAGTGCCCCCGCACATTGACTCTGTAACAGTACCCCCTGTATATAGCCTCGCTATTGTTATTTTACTGCTGCTGTTGAATTATTTGCTACTTTTATTTTCTGTTTAACTTCTCATTTTTACTGAACACTTATTTTTTTCTTAAAACTTCGTAAAGCATTTTTGGTTAAGGGCTTGTAAAGAAGCTGTCACGATCGTCATAATAAGCGGACCAAGGCGCAGCGGGATATGAAGACATCTTCTTTTATTAAAGATGACGAAACGAACACTTTTACAAAACAAAACAACCGTGAAGCTACAAACGTAAGTGCATACACAAGCTACAAACGTTCAACATAGACAATTACCCACAAACACCTAAAGCCTATGGCTGCCTTAAATATGGCTCCCAATCAGAGACAACAATAAACAGCTGTCTCTGATTGAGAACCAAATCAGGCAACCATAGACTTTCCTAAACACCTACACTGAACACAACCCCATACATACTAAAAACCCCTTAAACAATACACACACCCTAAACTAGACAAAACACACAAACATCCCCCATGTCACACCCTGACCAAACTAAACTAATAAAGAAAATCAATATAACAGAGGCCAGGGTGTGACAGAAGCATTTCACTGTAAGGTCCACTACACCTGTTGTATTCGGCACATGTGACAAATAACATTTGATTTGATTTTAATTTGACAGTCAGTGTAATTACAGTGCAGTGTGCCAAAGTAATGTGATCACAAGTGTTGTTGCTGTTTTGCACTGATAGACTACCCTATATTTAACCTCATTACAGACCACGCTAGTCAAATTCTTGGAAGTTCATGGTCTGCCTTTTCGTGCACACACAAACACACACATACGCGCACACACACACACTAATAGTACATGATGACATAATAGCTGTGTTCTTGGAAATGGTTCATAACAATAATATGTGACCCTGAACTGTGGCTGTTGTTCGAAAGGGTTCACAACAATATGTTTGCAGCAAATGTTTCCCATACGCCTCGGTGTGTAAGGTAGAGGTATGCAGCTCTGGTCCTGGAGAGTCACCGTGTATAACGGTCTTCCTTCTTTCCTGTAAATCAATGACTCATTTCTACCTGGGAAACCAGGTGTGTGAACCTGAGTAATCAATATGAAAGGTTCCGTCAGCAATAGGTTTTCAATGGTCATTTCAATTGATTCTATTGTTTGTGTACAATGTCTGTCTGCGGCTCACTAGGATCCCTGGTCTAAAAGGTTTTTAATAATGTGTTGATTCATTGACGTGGGTTAATTCATGTGTTCCTGTTATTCGGATGTAAAGAGGTTACTGTTACCTAGGAGATGATAATCGGAAGTAGGCCATAGAAATCACCCTGCCTCTCTCACACACCAACATGCACGGGGCATTCATCTATGTCACACACACACACACACACACACACACATCCACGTTACACACACACATGCGTTCACACACACACACCTATACGGGTACTCCCACCGCCTAAGTGGATGGGGACATGTGGTTGTGCTTTGATCAATGTTTGTGCAATAGGCTTCTCTGGTAGAATGATCAGAGTGGGTTTTTCTTTGAATGATTCTCTTTCAACTGTTCCGTCTTCCCTACCTAGTTCCATTCACACCTCTCTTCTGTCCCTGTTTTCTGTACCTCTTGCCTCATCCTGTTTTTTTGTGCCTTACTGTGAATGAAAAACCGCAGAAAACAGTGAATGAAACCCGTCAGTGCATAGCTGCGGGAAGTAGGGGTTGCTGGGGTGCTGCAGGTCCCCCTGAAAAATCAACAATAACAAAATATTACAAAATGTTCTTTTTTTGTTTTTGAAAAACAATAAAATCGTCACAAAAGTAGTGCACTGGGCCTTTAATAGTCCTGTATTAGTGGACTGTTATATCTGTCTGCAGTGCCAACGTGGGCAAAAAGGTTTTGACAAAACATTTGCAAATAAATGTACGGCTATGCGTCAGTGTATTGAGTGAAGTAGGTTTACTGTTGTCCGTCTTTTTCCTGTATACTTGATGTATTTAACATGAGGATTACCAGGAATCAACACCCCTCTGTCAATGAAGAGTAAGGCCTTTGTAGTGAACACATGATTATTTTATCAAATGTGAACAGGCACACATGAGTCCTCATCATCACAGTATTGCATTGAAGCCATTAAAAAATACATCCCATCCCCCACCATAATCCAGGACTGAGACCTTGAGGCCTGGATGTGAATAACTCTGTGTAACAGAGGCAGATCATACCGGGTAAACTCACCTCACAGCTTGAAATGTCACCAATAGCGCCACTTGAATCAGATTATTTTCAGAGGCGCAACTGGTTTGCACGTTATCAAGCATGTAGTCACTTGTGTTTGCAATCAGAGGACCACTGATTTGAGTGCAGTAAGGGGACAGGGACAGTGGAGGAAGTGAAACTGCATTGGAGGAAATAACATCTATCATAGCAACTACAAATCAACACAAAGACAAGTGCTCACTTTAGCAATGTACAATTATAGCCACATTTATTAATTACAAGCAGATTACCTTTACACTACTCTACTACGATCATCACCATCATCAACACCACCATCATCATCACCATCATCATCCCCGTCATCTTCGTCTCAATGTTTTGCCTTTACATCATACACACATTTACAACAAAATGCATACACAAATTGATGAACAGAAACTGTTAAAGTGGTTCACGACAAAATAAAAATACATGTCTAGCATTATTGTCTTTTTTAGGAGATACTTCTCAAAATACTGTTCATTATCACAAGTGTTTTTTTACTCAGTAGTGTTACCGTACTAAAAGTGCACACAGTCTATTCAATAACAGACAGCTTTGTATAATACAATGGCAATTTACACAATGATGCATTTCACACATTCAACATCAAAACAAGGCAAACCAATTCAAAAGGCACAGGACTCCCACATCAACAACAATCGTCTTTATAGAAACCAAGTTGTACTTGTTGACACTTTATGATGTGATTCTTCACTTTAAAATGATTCAAGGCCCAGTGCAGTCAAAAACGACATCTTTCTGTCTTTTATTTATATTTCTACACTATGAGGTTGGAATAATACTGTGAAATTGTGAAAATTATGATAATGCCCTTTTAGTGTAACAGCTGTAGTGCTGAGTGATTAGTGCTTTTTAAGGTTGGTTCGGTTTCGATCATAAAAAAAATCACGTTTTTTGATTTCGGTTTCGATCATTTTTTTAAACATGAAATATATTATGAAATAATGACTTTAGAGCTTTTTAATGGAAATTCTAAAACCAAAAATAGTGAACATTCAATTGCCAAAACATTGAACATATTCCATTGTCTCTGTCAGGTCCACATCGAACATCAGAATAATAGGAAATTACTATGACATAATAAAATATTTTTATTTTTATTTAATTACTTTATTATTTTTCATTCCTTAAAGTAATCATCTCAGTTCAGGCAGTAGCAGTCAGCCAGCCAGGCCATCTAACGTTATGTGCTTTAGTCATCCTATTTAGCTAGCCTGCCTAAGTACAGAGCTGTCTGACAAAATCATTTTATTAGTTCTTAAAAGTAGATAAACTATACTTTCACGAACTGTCCCTGACCCTCTCGTTGTTATGTTATGCACATTCCTCTCTCATGCGGTCTTATGCGTTCTGTGTGTATACATAGCAGGCGTAAAAGATCTGTATACAATGACGAGATGCTCATGTCTATGCCCAAACAATGGGAGTCGTTGTCCCAAAGGCGGGAAGGCAGGCAACAAGCTTAAAAAAGAAAAGATTAACCTTTATTTATACAAATCCAAAATAAACCCATCGAAACGCATTGGGTTTATCTTGGACAGATTTCGGTGAGAGTGAAACCTCTCGCTTCACCTCTTCCTCTGATCCGTCTCGAGCCGGGAAAAACTGGCGCAATGAGTTGTGGTTATTGTAGTTAATTACCACATTTATGCGCTGAACTAGGTCGAATATTTGCTTAATGAAAACTACAACTCCCTCCAGCCCAGCGTCCCACATAGCTCTTGACTTGATTTCTCAGATTTCTCTCTAGAGAAACGGCACGTTGGGTTCACTTTTTTTTTTTACTAAATACAATTCAGGTAATTGAACCCACGTTGGTCAATCAGTTGTTTAATAACCAAAAATAAAATGTTGGTTAATCGCTCAGCACTAAAGAGCCGTTTGATTATTTTTTTTTTCAGTCGGTTTTAGTGGGATGGAGTTTGTCTGCCTGGTGACATCACCAGGTGTTAAATTATTTAATAGATCAATAAGAAAGCGTTCCAAAACTCTCTGCCAATAACAGCTAGTTTTTAGTTTCCCCCTCCCCACTCAGACCACTCCCAGAAGGTCCCAGCAAAATTCTTGCTTGAGAAATTACTTTTGCTAATAATACATTTTTGTTTCTTTTTGATTTTTTTTATTTAAAACAATTACAGTAAGCTATTTAATTTTTACCCAGAATTGATTTGATATTGAGATAAAAACGGCTGCATTGGACCTTTAATCAATTGAAATAAGTTTTCCAATATCAGACATGATACGTGGTGTATGTATAGTACTGTACAGATTGGAAACTAAAAAACATCATATGGGTCTTTGATTGACAGTTTAGTTAAGTATGACGTCACATATCAAAAGAGGTATGGACCAATAGTGTTCAAGATCCCGTAAAGGGTGGTGATCTCAATATTTTACACAGACATGAAATTACCTTCAATAGTTTGATTTAGAAATTAAAATCTACCACTCCCATGTTGCAAACTTTATCTGTGGTGGCTGTCTTAGGCAATAATTACTTGCCAAAGAAGGAGTAAAACCATTGAATAAACAGTTGGGACATGTAGAAGTGTGATCACAAAACTGTGTCTAGGGTCTAAATGTAATGTAGTAACCGCTCCAACAGGTGAAAGGACTGGGACATCATTTTAGTGTCTTCTGTTAATGGGTCAAGTGTGTGTGTGTGTGTGTGTGTGTGTGTGTGTGTGTGTTTGTTAACAATTTCAGTCATTGGTAAGGGGCAGTGATATAGTCATGTTGCTTTTCATCTCATATCAACACCTGTAGTTTATCACTTGTACTGTACAAACAATGTCATCTCATCCATAGTAACATTTTGCAGTTTCAGTTTGAGTTCATTTTACATTTATGTTATGTATTTTCTGCTAACATGTTCAATTGGTAAAGAACATACAGATACATGATTTACTCTTTCTTCCATCCCTTTATCCTCATCACCCTCCTTACATCCCTCACCCCCTCCCTGGCAGGATTAAACATAAACAATTTAACAATATAGAACCTAATGTGTCAAAAATATTTAAAAAAATGAAAAAATAAATCTAGAAAATAAGTACGTCTTGGCCAGGTCAAAACAGGATAAAAACAGTAGAGTAGGCCTACTTCGGAAAGGACAAAATAAAACCAGAAATCCTTCAGTGCTTGGGGGTTAGAAGAGAATAGAAGAGTTAGTTCTGTAGAAAGCCTTCAGTGCAAAATATACATGAGGGATTCTTCATTTTAAATAAAGATTGTGTCCACAGTGTTTGGACAAGAAGTTCAATTTACCATGACTTTACTTTACTTGGGACAATGTGAAGTGCAAACACTTCACATTGCAGTGCCAATGTCATAATGATACTATTAATTACCATCTAAGTGCACAGTGAAATCAAAACATTGGCACCACTGATCGACCTGCACTTGGTCAACATTGTGGGAACCTAATCTAACACCTAATAATTTTTCTTGTTTAAAAAGTAGGAACATATTAAAAACATAAAAAAGAAAGTATTCTGTCTGTGCAATAGTTCAAGTAAGTAACTTTGTTTCTGCGCATAGTTAGTGCCTAGTCAAAAATACCCATATCCTGTACCAAAAGATCCACACCGCTCCAGGGGAAAACAACAAAACACACAAATACAAAACAAGTATTTACATATCTGAATAGAACTACAGAGTAGGTACTCCCTACTACTGGTCCAGGGTCAGACATTGTTTGAACCCCTACTGGTTAAAGTTAGGCTTGAGCGCAGGGTAATCTGTTCCTAGATCTGTGCTTAGAGTGGCAATTTCCACCTCGAGCCAGAACGACCAACCAGAACTGTCCAGTTCAGAGGAAGGGGAGGGGTTTAGTCTCTAAAGGGGTGTCTCAAAGACTCTGGATGTGTCTGAAATGGCAGCCTATAATGCACTACTCTTACATGAGACTCTGGCCAAAAGTAGTGCACTATAGACAGTAGGGAATAGGGTGGCATTTCAGATTTGTCCTAAAGGGGCGTGTCAAACACTCTTTCCGACGAGTCTTCTGTATCGTCCTCCGACTGTGACTTGTGGTTGAGCCTCTCGGTCGTCGAAGAGACAGACAGGTTGCCATGGGGACTGCCGTCGCTAAACTTGGCCTTGCTGCTGTAATGGACAAACTCCTGGATCTCTAGAGGCAACCGTCTGAACTTGTCCTGGTACTCCTGGTCCAGCTCACTCTGCAGCTACATGGAGAGGAGAGAACAGAGTATGGGTATATAGGTAGCTGTATGGAGAGGAGAGACCAGAGTATGGGTCTATAGGTAGCTGTATGGAGAGGAGAGACCAGAGTATGGGTCTATAGGTAGCTATAGGGAGAGGAGAGATCAGAGTATGGGTCTATAGGTAGCTGTATGGAGAGGAGAGACCAGAGTATGGGTCTATAGGTAGCTATATGGAGAGGAGATAGTATGGGTCTATAGGTAGCTATAGGGAGAGGAGAGAACAGAGTATGGGTCTATAGGTAGCTGTATGGAGAGGAGAGACCAGAGTATGGGTCTATAGGTAGCTATATGGAGAGGAGATAGTATGGGTCTATAGGTAGCTATAGGGAGAGGAGAGAACAGAGTATGGGTCTATAGGTAGCTATGTGGAGAGGAGAGATCAGGGTATGGGTCTATAGGTAGCTATATGGAGAGGAGAGATCAGAGTATGGGTCTATAGGTAGCTATGTGGAGAGGAGAGATCAGAGTATGGGTCTATAGGTAGCTATATGGAGAGGAGAGATCAGAGTATGGGTCTATAGGTAGCTATGTGGAGAGGAGAGATCAGAGTATGGGTCTATAGGTAGCTATATGGAGAGGAGAGATCAGAGTATGGGTCTATAGGTAGCTATATGGAGAGGAGATAGTATGGGTCTATAGGTAGCTATAGGGAGAGGAGAGATCTGAGTATGGGTCTATAGGTAGCTATATGGAGAGATCAGAGTATGGGTCTATAGGTAGCTATAGGGAGAGGAGAGAACAGAGTATGGGTCTATAGGTAGCTATGTGGAGAGGAGAGATCAGAGTAGGGGTCTATAGGTAGCTATGTGGAGAGGAGATAGTATGGGTCTATAGGTAGCTATATGGAGAGGAGAGATCAGAGTATGGGTCTATAGGTAGCTATGTGGAGAGGAGAGATCAGAGTATGGGTCTATAGGTAGATATGTGGAGAGGAGATAGTATGGGTCTATAGGTAGATATGTGGAGAGGAGAGATCAGAGTATGGGTATATAGGTAGCTATATGGAGAGGAGATAGTATGGGTATATAGGTAGCTATGTGGAGAGGAGAGATCAGAGTATGGGTCTATAGGTAGCTATAGGGAGAGGAGAGAACAGAGTATGGGTCTATAGGTAGCTATAGGGAGAGGAGAGAACAGAGTATGGGTCTATAGGTAGCTATAGGGAGAGGAGAGAACAGAGTATGGGTCTATAGGTAGCTATAGGGAGAGGAGAGAACAGAGTATGGGTCTATAGGTAGCTGTATGGAGAGGAGAGATCAGAGTATGGGTCTATAGGTAGCTATATGGAGAGATCAGAGTATGGGTCTATAGGTAGCTATGTGGAGAGGAGAGATCAGAGTATGGGTCTATAGGTAGCTATGTGGAGAGGAGAGATCAGAGTATGGGTCTATAGGTAGCTATGTGGAGAGGAGATAGTATGGGTCTATAGGTAGCTATAGGGAGAGGAGAGATCAGAGTATGGGTCTATAGGTAGCTATATGGAGAGATCAGAGTATGGGTCTATAGGTAGCTATGTGGAGAGGAGAGATCAGAGTATGGGTCTATAGGTAGCTATGTGGAGAGGAGATAGTATGGGTCTATAGGTAGCTATATGGAGAGGAGATAGTATGGGTCTATAGGTAGCTATAGGGAGAGGAGAGATCAGAGTATGGGTCTATAGGTAGCTGTATGGAGAGGAGAGATCAGAGTATGGGTCTATAGGTAGCTATATGGAGAGGAGAGATCAGAGTATGGGTCTATAGGTAGCTATATGGAAAAGAGAGATCAGAGTATGGGTCTATAGGTAGCTATGTGGAGAGGAGATAGTATGGGTCTATAGGTAGCTATATGGAGAGGAGAGATCAGAGTATGGGTCTATAGGTAGCTATATGGAGAGGAGATAGTATGGGTCTATAGGTAGCTATAGGGAGAGGAGAGAACAGAGTATGGGTCTATAGGTAGCTATGTGGAGAGGAGAGGGTATGGGTCTATAGGTAGTATATGGAGAGGAGAGGGTATGGGTCTATAGGTAGCTATGTGGAGAGGAGAGGGTATGGGTCTATAGGTAGTATATGGAGAGGAGACGGTATGGGTCTATAGGTAGCTATGTGGAAAGGAGAGGGTATGGGTCTATAGGTAGTATATGGAGAGGAGAGGGTATGGGTCTATAGGTAGCTATGTGGAGAGGAGAGGGTATGGGTCTATAGGTAGTATATGGAGAGGAGAGGGTATGGGTCTATAGGTAGTATATGGAGAGGAGAGGGTATGGGTCTATAGGTAGTATATGGAGAGGAGAGGGTATGGGTCTTTAGGTAGTATATGGAGAGGAGAGGGTATGGGTCTATAGCATAGGAAGTTGGTGGCACCTTAATTGGGGAGGATGGGCTCGTGGTAATGGCTGGAGCGGAATTAGTGGAACGGTATAAAATAGACCAAACACATGGTTTTCTTGTATTTGATGTCATTCCATTCGCTCCATTCCAGCCATATTATGAGCCGTTCTCCCATCAGCAGCCTCCACTGGTCTATGGGCAGCTATATGGAGAGGAGAGGACCGAGTATGGGTGTACTACAGAACCAGATGGAACCAACAGTGTCAACAGAACTACAGCAACAAAGAGAACTCCTGGTCCAGCTCACCCTGCAGCTATAGGGAGAGCTGCAGTATGCGTCTACAGAACCAACAGAGTGGGCCTACATAATGATATACTGAACATGTCCTGGTTACTCCTGGTACTCTGTAACTGAAGAGGAGAACTGAATATGGTGTCAATGACTAGTGATGACTGATATGGACCAGCAGGGTAGATGTTACTGGTCAACAGGTGGGCCAATGGTTGTTGTGGGGCTAACTGGGCAGCCTATATGATGGATCAAGGTACTTTTCTTGTTCCTCGTTTTCTTTTGTTCAATTTCCTCTACCTCAATTAGTAACAAAGGAATGAAAGACATGTGAATCATTAATCCTGAATGTAGGCTCCCATGTTCTTCTGAGCTTCCTGCCTTCTGACGGACAGACAGAGAGTCAGAGTCTGTTTTTCTCCCAGGCATATCCGCCCCTAATGATTACAGATGACAGGATTGTATTCATTCTGATCCAATAATTGCTTTAATGCTGATTTTTCTGTTTAACTACAATGCTGCATCCCAGGGGAGGGTCGTAATTAAAGGAGAGCAGCAAAGATGAACCACGTCACAATCTACGAGTCTAAGGATCTAAGAGCTACATCTGCTTTTCAGCATTACAGGAGATGGAAGACAAGCTGATTGAAATAGGTCTATGATCTCACAGAGGTAGAGTCAGGCAGAAAAACAAAGGAGAGGTTGTCAATAAAGGTCAGATTTTTGTAGGATTACTTGCTCATCAAACAATCCTACGATTAATATGTCACCAAATGACCTGTGGGCTAATGGTCAGGGCTATGGCTGTCTGTGAGGAATTAACTGAGAGTTGCTGGTAATATACCTTTTATACACAATCAAACTTTAGTGAAGTGATCCAATATTAATGAACCTCAGTCCCACTCCAATCCAAGGAGACATTCTTGAGAGTGAGTCTATTCAAATCCAAACATGTATGTTTTTCCTTAACTTGGGTCACATCGAACTAGATCAGAAATCAAATCAAATCCAAGTTTATTGGTCACGTAAACAGATTGCAGATGTTATCACAGGTCCAGAGAAATGCTTGTTTCTAGCTCCAATAGTGCCGTAATATTTAGCAATAAATACAATATCAATACACACATAATATATACAGTATATATACTGTACATAGGGCAGCAGTCTCTAAGGGGCAGGGTACTGGGCAGAGGCCGGCAAGTGATGACTGTTTAACAGTCAGATGGCCTGGAGATAGAAGCTGTCTCTTGGTCCTAGCTTTGATGCACCTGCACTGTCGCCACCTTCTAGATGGTACCGGGGTGAACAGGCCGTGGCTTGGGTGTCTGAGGTCCTTGATGATCTTCTTGGCCTTCCTGTGACACCGGATGCTGTAAATGTCCTGGAGGGCAGGCAGTGTGCCCCCGATGATGCGTTGGGCTGACCGCACCACCCTTTGGAGAGCCCTGCGGTTGCGGGCAGTGCAGTTGCCGTACCAGAATGTGACACAGCCCGACAGAATGCTGTCAATGGTAGAAGTCTGTGAGGTTCTTAGGGGCCAGGCTGAATTTCTTCAGCCACCCTGTGTGATGTGCACTCCGAGGAACTTTAAGCTTTTGACCCTCTCCACTGCGGCCTCGCGATGTGGATGGAGGCGTGGCGATGTGGATGGGGGCGTGCTGTCTCTTGTAGTCTACGATCAGCTCCTTTGTTTAGTTGACAGTGAAGGAGAGGGTTCTCACCTCCTCCCTGTAGGCTGTCTCGTCATTGTTGGTAATCAGGCCTACCACTGTTGTGTTGTCAGCAAACTTGATGGTTGAGTTGGAGACATGCATAGCCACGCAGTCACGGGTGAACAAGGAGTATAGGAGGGGGCTGAGCACACACCCCTGTGGGGCCCGCGTATTGAGGATCAGCATGGTGGAGGTGTTGTTGCCCACAATTACCACCTGGGGTCAGCCTGTCAGGAAGTCTAGGACCCAGTTGCACAGGGAGGGGTTCAGACCCAGGGCCCCTGAGCTTACTGATGAGCTTGGAGGGCACTTTAGTGTTGAAGGCTGAGGCTTAGAGGGTACCTCTGTCCTACATAGGAACAAGGCTGGCATTGAAACCTTCATAAAACTGACAGAGAAGCCCAGTGGTGTGAATAGACTTGTTATGTAGTGGTAAAAAAAAGTGGGTAAACTCTGATTGCCGGTGGTGGTGAAAAAAGTTACGCTGTCGATACATTCAATACATTTTTCTGCAAAAGGTGGGTAAACTGTTCGGTAAAGAGGCAGGCAGGCAGGGCAAGCTAGCCTCAGCCTGCACGTTAGATCATTATAGGCTAGAGAGGAAGATACAGTAGTCATGGGATGAAATAGAAGCGATAGTCAAGTGTGATACAGAGTGAAGAGGCGATTTCACGAAAGGACATGGAAAGGAAAGAGAGGAGAGAGGGATGAAGACTCTATCCCACTGGAGGACTGGGGAGAGAAGGAGAGAGGGATGAAGACTCTATCCCACTGGAGGACTGGGGAGAAGAGAGAGGGATGAAGACTCTATCCCACTGGAGGCCTGGGGAGAAGAGAGAGGGATGAAGACTCTATCCCACTGGAGGACTGGGGAGAAGAGAGAGGGATGAAGACTCTATCCCACTGGAGGACTGGGGAGAAGAGAGAAGGATGAAGACTATCCCACTGGAGGACTGGGGAGAAGAGAGAGTGATGAAGACTCTATCCCACTGGAAGACTGGGGAGAGAAGGAGAGAGGGATGAAGACTCTATCCCACTGGAGGACTGTGGAGAGAAGGAGAGAGGGATGAAGACTCTATCCCACTGGAGGACTGGGGAGAGAAGGAGAGAGGGATGAAGACTCTATCCCACTGGAGGACTGGGGAGAGAAGGAGAGAGGGATGAAGACTCTATCCCACTGGAGGACTGGGGAGAAGAGAAGGATGAAGACTCTATCCCACTGGAGGACTGGGGAGAGAAGGAGAGAGGGATGAAGACTCTATCCCACTGGAGGACTGGGGAGAAGAGAGAGGGATGAAGACTCTATCCCACTGGAGGACTGGGGAGAAGAGAGAGGGATGAAGACTCTATCCCACTGGAAGACTGGGGAGAGAAGGAGAGAGGGATGAAGACTCTATCCCACTGGAGGACTGGGGAGAAGAGAGAGGGATGAAGACTCTATCCCACTGGAGGACTGGGGAGAAGAGAGAGGGATGAAGACTCTATCCCACTGGAGGACTGGGGAGAAGAGAGAGGGATGAAGACTCTATCCCACCTGGACGACTGGGGAGAAGAGAGAGGGATGAAGACTCTATCCCACTGGAGGACTGGGGAGAGAAGGAGAGAGGGATGAAGACTCTATCCCACTGGAGGACTGGGGAGAGAATGAGAGAGGGATGAAGACTCTATCCCACTGGAGGACTGTGGAGAAGAGAGAGGGATGAAGACTCTATCCCACTGGAGGACTTGGGAGAAGAGAGAGGGATGAAGACTCTATCCCACTGGACGACTGGGGAGAAGAGAGAGGGATGAAGACTCTATCCCACTGGAGGACTGGGGAGAGAAGGAGAGAGGGATGAAGACTCTATCCCACTGGAGGACTGGGGAGAGAATGAGAGAGGGATGAAGACTCTATCCCACTGGAGGACTGTGGAGAAGAGAGAGGGATGAAGACTCTATCCCACTGGAGGACTTGGGAGAAGAGAGAGGGATGAAGACTCTATCCCACTGGACGACTGGGGAGAAGAGAGAGGGATGAAGACTCTATCCCACTGGAGGACTGGGGAGAAGAGAGAGGGATGAAGACTCTATCCCACTGGAGGACTGGGGAGAAGAGAGAGGGATGAAGACTCTATCCCACTGGAGGACTGGGGAGAAGAGAGAGGGATGAAGACTCTATCCCACTGGAGGACTGGGGAGAAGAGAGAAGGATGAAGACTCTATCCCACTGGACGACTGGGGAGAAGAGAGAGGGATGAAGACTCTATCCCACTGGAGGACTGGGGAGAAGAGAGAGGGATGAAGACTCTATCCCACTGGAGGACTGGGGAGAAGTGTAGGATGTAGTGTGATCACTGTGTTGTTGCAGAAAATTTCTGGCACAGCAGGAAATTCAAACTTGTAGTGTATTCAAGGTTTAAAGAGGCTTCTAAAGTTAGAAATTTCCACCCCAAATTTTCAGACTTGATTTCCCCTAACAAACAATGTATCCCCCCAAAAAGCTCCATTAATTATAATCCACGCAATAATTCACATTTCCTGTTGCTGCAGGATTATTTTCCTGCTGTGAGAAACTGGTCAAATTAAGATCCTACATCTGTAGGAATGGGAATGAGGAGAGAAGAAAGGGATGTCGGGAGGAGAGAGGAATGAAGTCAGTCCCACTAGAGGACAGGTGTGGTGAGCGGTGATAATGATATGTGATAAGATGATTTCATGTTCCTTATGAAGAGAAGCCAGAAGGCAGTTCTCCATCACCTGGGACAGTAAAGTTCTAGTCTGATTCAGCTTTTATAACTCCCTTGCTGATCAAGCCTGAGGTTATCTCTAGCCTTACCCAACCACTCTTCAAGGTTTGTGCATTTATACAATCTCTGCCCTAATTTGACCACACTCTACAAGGTGACCTTCCAGGAAGAGTGGTTTTCACTGAGATGATATTCAACCAGATGGCTACTCTCCTCTCCTCTCCTCTCCTCTCCTCTCCTCTCCTCTCCTCTCCTCTCCTCTCCTCTCCTCTCCTCTCCTCTCCTCTCCTCTCCTCTCCTCTCCTCTCCTCTCCTCTCCTCTCCTCTCATCCCCTATCCTATCCTATGCTCTCCTCTCCACGCCTGACCTACTTAGAAAGGGACTGTCTGCAGCGCGCACTGTCCCCCTGCTAACCATAGGCACTGAGGTCTTTTGATAAAAGCGGTCATCTCTCTCCCAGCTCTGATGGTTCCTAGGTGTGAAGATGTTGGGTGGGGTGGAGCAGGAGGGTGTGAAGATGTTGGGTGGGGTGGAGCAGGAGGGTGTGAGGTGGAATGTGGTGGGCGGCCATCAGTCAATGGTTGATGGGTGGGTGTGTGTCAGTGTGTGTAGGTGTGTGTGTTTGTGTGTGTGTGTACGTGAGAGAGTATGTACGAGTGTGTTCATTGCCATCGGGTCGAGGTGTGTGTATTGGAGACAGGGTGTGTGTCGGGTCGAGGTGTGTGTCGGGGACAAGGTGTGTGACGAACGCCACACCTCATTATCACCTGGTGGGAAGTGACAGCTGAGGTAATTAAAAGTCACAAGGATGGAGGGATGATGGAGGAGAGGAGGATGGAAGGATGTAGAGGAGGAGCAGATGGAGCTGGCCGGGGTCTCAGGCCCTCTCTTTCTTTCTCTCTTTCGGCCAGTCCCTTTCCTTTCACCATCCCTCTGTTCTTCCACCTCTCAATGGAATATCTGAGATATTGGGGAGCTGAGCCTCCTCCAACAGTGTTGTCTAACAGAATGTGTGTTTGTGTGTGTTAATATGGCTTCTTGCTGCTTCTCAGTACTACACTGGAATCACAGCAGCAAAATCATAGCAGCAGTCAACAGGTATAACAGAGATGGCCTACTCCCGGAGAGCTACTGTACTGGGTCTGCAGGCTTTTGCTCCAGCCCTACACAATCAAGGTCCTGGACGTAAAATAGGTGGGTAAACTCTGATCATCTGTCGCAGTGAAAAAAGCTCCCTATACTTTTAATGCAACTTCCCGCAAAAGGTGGATGAACGTTTGGGCTGTGTTTACTTGACTACACCGAGCAGCTGATCAGCTGGAACAAACCTGCAGGAGAGTAGATCTCCAGGAACAGGTTAGGCCACCACCGACATAGAACATCCAGCATTAGAGATTCAGGAGGCCTCTGTGTTCCCCCCCTCTAGGAGCTACCTCTGGGTCTGCGTACTGAATGGCAACTTATTCCATACCTAGTGCACCATTTTTGACCAGGGCGCGGTTTCCCAGAAGCATCTTAAGGCTAAGATCATCGTTAGAAATATAGGATCGCATTGTGATCGTATGGTTCTAAAGATGAACTTAGGCTTAAGATGCACTATAGTGCACTAAATAGGGAATAGAGTGCCATTTGGGACGCAAGCAGGGAGTCTTCAAGGTACTTTAAAAGGGATTAGGTAGCACATAATAGTGCCAGACCAGTTTCAAGCCCAGTAGTTCCAGGCCACTTTTGTGATATAAGCCACACTGTGTGTAATTACCAATTACCATGACCAGGAGGTGAGAGAGGGGTCACTGCTCTGAAATGGGGAGGCAGGACAGAAGGAAGGCTGTGTGTGTGTGTGTGTGTGTGTGTGTGTGTGTGTGTGTGTCTGTGTGTGTGTGTCTGTGTGTGTGTGTCTGTGTGTGTGTGTCTGTGTGTGTGTGTCTGTGTGTGTGTTTGTGGGAGGGGGGGGGGGGGGGGGGGGGGGGGTTAGCTCCATTTCCATTCTTTCCATTGTAATGAGCATAACTGTGGAAATGGCCTGCAGTGATCCACAGCTGAGGTATAATGAAGAACAGAATGGAGATGGAGGGAAAGAGAAAGAGAAAGAGAAAGAGAGAGAGAGAGAGAGAGAGAGAGAGGGGAGAGAGAGAGAGAGAGAGAGAGAGAGAGAGAAATAGAAAGATAAATATATATATATAGAGATAGAAATAAAGAGAAAGAGAGAAATAGAGAGAAATATAAAGAAACAGAGAGAAATAGAGAGAAAGATAAATATATATATATAGAGAGAGAAAGATAAAGAAAGAGAGAGATAATTAGAGGGAGAAAGAGAGAGAGATGTTAAAAAGGATGGATTTCATACGGCTTCTCTCTCTCCTCTCCCATTCTCTCTATTTCTCCCTCCCTCTATCCCATTCTCTCTATTTCTCCCTCCCTCTATCCCAATCTCTCTATTTCTCCCTCCCTCTATCCCATTCTCTCTATTTCTCCCATTCTCTCTCTTCCTCCCTCCCTCCCTCTATCCCATTCTCTCTCTTCCTCCCCATACATATCCCATTCTCTCTATTTCTCCCCATACATATCCCATTCTCTCTATTTCTCCCTCCCTCTATCCCATTCTCTCTCTTCCTCCCTCCCTCTATCCCATTCTCTCTCTTCCTCCCTCCCTCTATCCCATTCTCTCTATTTCTCCCTCCCTTTATCCCATTCTCTCTATTTCTCCCTCCCTCTATCCCATTCTCTCTATTTCTCCCATTCTCTCTCTTCCTCCCTCCCTCTATCCAATTCTCTCTCTTCCTCCCCATACATATCCCATTCTCTCTATTTCTCCCTCCCTCTATCCCATTCTCTCTATTTCTCCCTCCCTCCCTCTATCCCATTCTCTCTATTTCTCCCTCCCTCCCTCTATCCCATTCTCTCTATTTCTCCCTCCCTCCCTCTATCCCATTCTCTCTATTTCTCCCTCCCTCCCTCTATCCCATTCTCTCTATTTCTCCCTCCCTCCCTCTATCCCATTCTCTCTATTTCTCCCTCCCTCCCTCTATCCCATTCTCTCTATTTCTCCCTCCCTCTATCCCATTCTCTCTATTTCTCCCTCCCTCCCTCTATCCAATTCTCTCTATTTCTCCCTCCCTCCCTCTATCCCATTCTCTCTATTTCTCCCTCCCTCCCTCTATCCCATTCTCTCTATTTCTCCCTCCCTCCCTCTATCCCATTCTCTCTATTTCTCCCTCCCTCCTCTATCCCATTCTCTCTATTTCTCCCTCCCTCTATCCCATTCTCTCTATTTCTCCCTCCCTCTATCCCATTCTCTCTATTTCTCCCTCCCTCTATCCCATTCTCTCTATTTCTCCCTCCCTCTATCCCATTCTCTCTATTTCTCCCTCCCTCTATCCCATTCTCTCTATTTCTCCCTCCCTCTATCCCATTCTCTCTATTTCTCCTCCCTCCCTCTATCCCATTCTCTCTATTTCTCCCTCCCTCCCTCTATCCCATTCTCTCTATTTCTCCCTCCCTCCCTCTATCCCATTCTCTCTATTTTCCCTCCCTCCCTCTATCCCATTCTCTCTATTTCTCCCTCCCTCCCTCTATCCCATTCTCTCTATTTCTCCCTCCCTCCCTCTATCCCATTCTCTCTATTTCTCCCTCCCTCCCTCTATCCCATTCTCTCTATTTCTCCCTCCCTCTATCCCATTCTCTTTCTTCCTCCCTCCCTCTATCCCATTCTCTCTATTTCTCCCTCCCTCTATCCCATTCTCTCTATTTCTCCCTCCCTCTATCCCATTCTCTCTATTTCTCCCTCCCTCCCTCTATCCCATTCTCTCTATTTCTCCCTCCCTCCCTCTATCCCATTCTCTCTATTTCTCCCTCCCTCCCTCTATCCCATTCTCTCTATTTCTCCCTCCCTCCCTCTATCCCATTCTCTTTCTTCCTCCCTCCCTCCCTCTATCCCATTCTCTTTCTTCCTCCCTCCCTCCCTCTATCCCATTCTCTTTATTTCTCCCTCCCTCTATCCCATTCTCTCTATTTCTCCCTCCCTCTATCCCATTCTCTCTATTTCTCCCTCCCTCTATCCCATTCTCTCTATTTCTCCCTCCCTCCCTCTATCCCATTCTCTCTATTTCTCCCTCCCTCTATCCCATTCTCTCTATTTTCCCTCCCTCCCTCTATCCCATTCTCTCTATTTCTCCCTCCCTCTATCCCATTCTCTCTATTTCTCCCTCCCTCCCTCTATCCCATTCTCTCTATTTTCCCTCCCTCCCTCTATCCCATTCTCTCTATTTCTCCCTCCCTCCCTCTATCCCATTCTCTCTATTTCTCCCTCCCTCCCTCTATCCCATTCTCTCTATTTCTCCCACCCTCCCTCTATCCCATTCTCTCTCTTCCTCCCTCCCTCTATCCCATTCTCTCTCTTCCTCCCTCCCTCTATCCCATTCTCTCTATTTCTCCCTCCCTCTATCCCATTCTCTCTATTCCTCCCTCCCTCTATCCCATTCTCTCTATTTCTCCCTCCCTCCCTCTATCCCATTCTCTCTATTTCTCCCTCCCTCCCTCTATCCCATTCTCTCTATTTCTCCCTCCCTCCCTCTATCCCATTCTCTCTATTTCTCCCTCTATCCCATTCTCTCTATTTCTCCCTCCCTCCCTCTATCCCATTCTCTCTATTTCTCCCTTGCTCTCCCTCTAATGTACTTTCTCCCTCTGCCTCATATTTTGTCATAGTCATGCTGATCTATAGCGCTGACTCGTTGTGATGATGTGGAACTATCAAACACTTATGTAGAGGGGATTGTTTCCAGCAGGACAACAAGAGATGTGAAACCTTTCAAGAGGGACAATAACCCATGCTAGCTTAATTATTCAACACAGACACTCACACACCCTAACAATTCAGCCCAGAGAGGAACCTGCATGGTTTGAGCTTAAACAGCAGCCCTGTTATCCAACAGCACAGGGAGGCAGCAGTGTATCCTGGCACGTAACACACACACATGTAGACACACACAGACACACAGACACACAGACAGACGCACAGACGCACAGACGCACAGACGCACAGACGCACAGACGCACAGACGCACAGACGCACACACACACACACACACACACACACACACACACACACACACACACACACACACAGACACACAGACACAAACACAGACACAGACACAGACACACACAGACACACACAGACACACGCAGACACACACACATGTAGACACACACATAGACACACACACACACAGATACACAGGCATATACACACACACAGACACACACACACACACACACACACACACACAGACACAGACACACACAGACACACACAGACACACACAGACACACACAGACACACGCAGACACACACGCAGACACACACACATGTAGACACACACAGACACACACACACACAGATACACAGGCATATACACACACGCAGACACACAGGCACCGACACACACACAGACACACACGCAGACACAAAAAAAGTGTGATGACAGGCTTCATCTCACTGCATCCACTTTCCTCTGGGAATAACAGTGTGTTCCCTGTGGGCCATGTGTGTGTGTCTGTGTGTGTGTGTGTCTGTGTGTGTGTGTGTGTGTGTGTGTGTGTGTGTGTGTGTGTGTGTGTGTGTGTGCATTATTGATGCGAGCCTGACGAGTAGAGAGAGGCACAGATCAAAGGCAGTGATGAGAGAGAGAGAAAGATGTATAGAGAGAGAGGGACGGGAGGGAGAGAGAAATATGTAGAGAGAGAGGGAGGGGAGGGAGAGAGAGATACAGTATGTATAGAGAGAGAGGGAGGGGAGGGAGAGAGAGATATGTATAGAGAGAGAGGGAGGGGAGGGAGCGAGAAAGATGTATAGAGAGAGAGGGAGGGGAGGGAGAGAGAGAAAGCTGTAGAGAGAGAGGGAGGGGAGGGAGAGAGATATGTATAGAGAGAGAGGGAGGGGAGGGAGAGAGAGAAAGATGTAGAGAGAGAGGGAGGGGAGGGAGAGAGATATGTATAGAGAGAGAGGGAGGGGAGGGAGAGAGATATATGTATAGAGAGGGAGGGGAGGGAGAGAAAGATGTATAGAGAGAGAGGGAGGGGAGGGAGAGAGAAAGATGTAGAGAGAGAGGGAGGGGAGGGAGATATATATGTATAGAGAGAGAGGGAGGGGAGGGAGATAGAGAAAGATGTAGAGAGAGAGGGAGGGGAGGGAGAGAGATATTTATATAGAGAGAGGGAGGGGAGGGAGAGAGATATGTATATAGAGAGAGGGAGGGGAGGGAGAGAGATATGTATAGAGAGAGAGGGATCAGCCGGGTCAATTTGGGCCATTCTCTCTTGCGGTTTCTCTATCTCTGTCCCTCCTTCTCTCTCTCTTTCTCCAGACAATCACCAGGCAGTTACTATCCCTGGGTTGAGTCATCAGGTTTCAAATTAAAAGATCACAGAGAAAGTTGTGGAGAGAAGAAGATGGGGAAGGGTGGAGGGGGGGTAGAATGAGTGTTTCCATGACGACTGCACAGGGCTACTGCATGTTGAGCCATGGCCCCAGCACTATGTGTGTGCACATTTTGGGGTTTGTGTGCTTGTGTGCCACTGTGTGTGTGTGTGTGTGTGTGTGTGTGTGTGTGTGTGTGTGTGTGTGTGCAAGTGTGTGTGTGCAAGTGTGTGCGTGCAAGTGTGTGCGTGCAAGTGTGTGCAAGTGTCCTTTACACAGCCCCCAAACCCTCACACAGCCCCCCAAACCCTGTACACAGCCCCCACAAACCCTCTACACAGCCCCCCAAACTCTTACACAGCCCTCAAACCTCTACACAGCTCCCCAAACCCTTTACAATCCCCCCAAACCTCTACACAGCCCCCAAACCCTCTAAACAGCCCCCAAACCCTCTACAATTCCCCCAAACCCTCTACACAGCCACAAACCCTCTACACAGCCCCCAAACTCTTACACAGCTCCAAACCTTTATCCCCCAAACCTCTAAAGCCCCCAAACCCTCTACACAGCCCCCCAAAACCCTCAACACAAACCATCTTACACAGCCCCAAACCCTCTACACAGCACCCCAAACCCTTACACAGCCCCCAAGTTTACACAGCCCCAAAGCCCCCCAACCCCCCCTACACCCTCTACATAAGCCCCCTAACCCTCTACACAGTCCCCCAAACCTCTACACAGCCCCCCCAACCCTCTACACAGCCCTCCCAAAACCTCTACACAGCCCCCAACCCTCTACACAGCCCCCCCAAAACCCTCTACACAGCCCCCAAACCCTCTACAACAGCTCTCCAACCTGGAACCCCACACCCTTCCCCTCATCACCTACTCCTCTCATCTCCTCTTCTTCCCCAGTCAGAACTACAAAGCCATGAACCCGAAGCCTGTGGCCTAGGTTTCACATCGGGCCTGTCTGTGACGGGAAGCCCAATGAGAGAGAGGACCATGTCATGGAGAGCAGAGAGGAGGCACTTATGGCTGTAAGAGAATCTCTCTCTCTGTTCTTATTCCCACTGGAAATAGAGAATGAGAGGTTCCCAGCCACATGTTTATATACTCAACCACCTGGTTCTCCTCATCTCTCTCTCTTACCTCTCTTCTCTCTTTATCTCTCCCTCTCTCTATCTTTATCTCTCCCCCTCTCTCTCTCCCTCTCTCTTCTCTTTCTCTCTCCCTCCCTCTCTCAATTCATTCAATTCAAGGGGCTTTATTGGCATGGGAAACATATGGTAACATTGCCAAAGCAAGTGAGGTAGATAATATACAAAGTGAAATAAACAATACAAAATGAACAGTAAACATTACACTCACAGAATTTCAAAAGAATAAAGACATACAAATGTCATATTATGTATATATACAGGTGTTGTAACGATGTACAAATGGTTAAAGTACACAAGGGAAAATAAATAAGCATAAATATGAGTTGTATTTACAATGCTGTTTGTTCTCACTGGTTGACCTTTTCTTGTGGCAACAGGTCACAAATCTTGCTGCAGTGATAGCACACTGTGTAATTTCACCCAGTAGATAGGGAGTTTATCAAATGGGTTTGTTATCGAATTCTGTGGATCTGTGTAATCTGAGGGAAATATGTGTCTTGTATGGTCATACATTGGGCAGGAGGTTAGGATGCAGCTCAGTTTCCACTCATTTTGTGGGCAGTGTGCACATAGCTGTCTTCTCTTGAGAGCCAGGTCTGCCTATGGCAGCCTTTTCTCAATAGCAAGGCTATGCTCAGTGAGTGTACATAGTCAAAGCTTTCCTTAAGTTGGGTCAGTCACAGTGGTCAGGTATTCTGCCACTGTGTACTCTCGTTTAGGGCCAAATGCATTCTAGTTTGCTCAGTTTTTTGTTAATTCTTTCCAATGTGTCAAGTAATATCTTTTGTTTTCTCATGATTTGGTTGGGTCTACCTGTGTGCTGTCCTGGGGCTCTGTGGGGTCTGTTTGTGTTGTGAAAAGCCCAGGACCAGCTTGCTTAGGAGACTCTTCTCCAGGTTCATCTCTTGTAGGTGATGGCTTTGTTATGGAAAGTTTTGGGAATCGCTTCCTTTTAGGTGGTTGTAGAATTTAACAGCTCTTTTCGGATTTTGATAATTAGCGGTTATCGGCCTATTTTGCTCTGCATGCATTATGGTGTTCTACATGTACACTAAGGATATTTTGCAGAATTCTGCATGCAGTCTCAATTGTGTGTTTTCCATTAGTGAATCTTGGTTGGTGAGCGGACCCCAGACCTCACAAACATAAAGGGTAATAGGTTCTATAACTGATTCAAGTATTTTTAGCCAGATCCTAATTGGTATGTTGAATTTTATGTTCCTTTTGATGGCATAGAATGCCCTTCTTGCCTTGTCTCTCAGATCGTTCACAGCTTTGTGGAAGTTACCTGTGCGCTGATGTTTAGGCAAAGTAGGTATCGTTTTTGTGTGCTCTAGGGCAACGGTGTCTAGATGGAATTTGTGTTGTGTTCCTGGCGATGGACCTTTTTTGGAAGACCATTATTTTGATCTTACTAAGATTTACTGTCAGGGCCCAGTCTGCAGAATCTGTACAGAATATTAGGTGCTGCTGTAGGCCCTCCTTGGTTGGTAACAGAAGCACCAGATCATCAGCAAAAGTAGACATTTGACTTCAGATTCTAGTAGGGTGAGGCGGGTGCTGCCAGACTTTCTAGTGCCTGCGCCAATTCGTTGATATAAATGTTGAAGAGGGTGTCACGTTCCTGACCTGTTTTCCTTTTTCTTGTATTATTTAGGGGTCAGGGCGTGAGTTGGGTGGGTTGTCTATGTTTATTTCTTGTTGGATGTTTGTGTTCGGCCGGGTATGATTCTCAATCAGAGACAGCTGTCAATCGTTGTCCTGATTGAGAATCATACTTAGGCAGCTGGGTCATGTGTGTTTTTGGGTGTTTGTTTCCGTGTCTGTTTTGTTGCACCACACGTACTGTATCGTTTATGCACTTCGTTTATTTGTTTTGTAATTCAGTATTCAGTTTCGTTTTAATAAATCATTATGAACACTAACCACTCTGCGTATTGGTCCGATCCGTCTCGCCTCTTCTCGTCCGAGGAGGAGGAGGAATATGACGATAGCCGTAACAGAGGGTGAGGCTTAAGCTGCATCAATGTCTCACCCCACAGCCCTGTGGGAAGAAATGTGTGTGTTTTTGGCCTATTTTAACCGCACACTTGTTGTTTGTGTACATGGATTTTATAATGTCATATGTTTTTCCCCCAACATCACTTTCCATCAATTTATATAGCAGACCCTCATGCAAATTGAGTCGAAGGCTTTTTTGAAATCAACAAAGCATGAGAAGACTTTGCCTTTGTTTTGGTTTGTTTGTTTGTCAATTAGGGTGTGCAGGGTGAATACGTGGTCTGTTGTACAGTAATTTGGTAAAATGCCAATTTGACATTTGCTCAGTACATTGTTTTCACTGAGGAAATGTACGAGTCTGCTGTTAATGATAATGCAGATGATTTTCCAAAGTTTGCTGTTGACACATATCCCACGGTAGTTATTGGAGTCAAATTTGTCTCCACTTTTGTGGATTGGGGTGATCAGTCCTTGGTTCCAAATACTGGGGAAGATTG